>NC_091822.1:191682664-191765164 GCF_038994185.2 Dermacentor albipictus
AATAGTCCAAAACTCTGGCAATTTTCTCATCTCGCGTACTTTGCCCTTATTCGCATAAGTTAAGACTTCTCTAGGGCACATGTCATGCCAGCTCCTAGCGTGAATGTCTCGACCTGTTGGATTGCCCACTGGAGAAGCTCCTGCTTATCCCCCTAGGATCCCCAATTTGCCCAAGGCGTAAATCATCAGCATAAATAGCGCGCCCTAGGGTTAGCTTCCCCCCTAGTTACAATGCGGGTTTACACATTCTAACATTAAATAGGAGCAAGGAGCGTACATACACTTGCTGGGTTTCTCGATCAGGAACTACAAAGGGTTTCTACCTAGTTGAGCTTGGACCGATGGTGGCCGTATGGTTTTTCAGATAGCTGCGTAAATACGGGAAAATGCGTGTCCCGCAGCCTACCGCTTCTAGTCCTCCCAGTCTTGCATTGCAGACATGACAAAGAGGAGGGGGGGGGGGGCAATACACATCTTTTACAATGTTTCTCCTATGAACACAACTTTTGTGGGATAAATACACTCTTTATTAATGATTTACCTTTAAACGCAGCTGTCAAGCAGCAGCAAACTTGGAACAACAGAGGCTAACAAGCAACCATGTGTTTGAGATCAAAGTGACTTTATCACCGAGTTTGCTGTTGCTGAATTGGCCTGCTCTAAAAACTTGTGAAAATAAATTTGTTCAAGCCAACCAGCCTCAGACATAATGGCGGCTTGAGTTGCCGCGAAAATGACGGTGCAGGTACCATCACAATTTCTTTTTTGCACACAATTTTTCCAATATTGCAGCACTGCATTTTCAACATGTTATCTTTTGCAAAACTGGAGACAATGATCGTAAAACTGTACAAGTAGCCTAAATTTGCAAATTTCTGCAGAGCCGGCAGGTGTGATAGTAATATCTTGGAGAACACTGTCACAATAAATGCAAGAATCAAGCTGCTTACACGAGGCACAAGAAATAATTAACACAAAAAATTACATGAATGCCTTTGCTGTGACTGCCAGTTCAATATCTAATTTGGGCCTGAGGTTGACATGTACCAGCCGAGTACGTGTCAATGCAAACGAGATTAGACACTGAGCCTTACCAAGTCTAAGCAGCGTTGTACGTCAGCATTATCCTCATCCTGCTTCACGCTGACAGCTTCACCCAATTTCTTACTGAATGCGCCAAGAAGCTGTAAACAACAGAATAGAGCACACAGTAAGCAAAGTTTCTTTAACACGATGGCATGACAGTGAACATTGTAATCAACATGATGTGACTATTAAGAAAGATGACAAGGTTTTATTAATTTATTCACATAGCCTAATAACACAAGATAATGCTGGAGTAATAGAGAAACAGCACGACACAGGCTGAGCAAGTAAAGAGCACAGGACAGAGTGCTGACTAACAACCAAATGCTTTATTTGCAGAAGCAGCATATAAAGACATCATTGAAGTGACATAAAAGAAAGAAAAAGATGGATAAGCGTTAGCCACAGAGATAATCTAGTTCTTTTTTGATAGCATGAGGGACGCAGAACTGACGCTTGCGTCGCCACTTGTGAACATGCAAAAGGCCTCAAAGATTTCCTGCGTGCGCTGTTCACTATATCTTCCTACTATTTAGCACTATTGGAACATATAGTCAACAGTGCGTGCAGGAAATCTTTGAGGCCTTTTGCATATTCACAAGCGGTGTAACCTTCAATGATGTCGTTATATACTGCTTCTGCAAATAAAGCATCTGGTTGCTGGTCAGCGCTCTGTCCTATGCTTTTACTCCCTTATCTTGTGTCATGCTATTTCTGTTTTATTCCAATGATGAACCAACTAGCCCCTTTGAACACACTGCTAACAAGATACTGTGCCAAAGCCCTTGCAGGTATTGTGCAAAACATAAAGGAGTAACAACAAAATAAAGACACCTATGCACAGAAGCAAAAGAAGACACATGCAAAACCAGTGATAAATTCAGAAAGCAATTTTCTCAAACTGAACTTCAAAGTATGTACCTTAGTTTTTGAATGAATGAGTGAAGTACATTGTGCATACATGTTGCGAGCAAAAAGAGAAGCCTCAATGAGAAAATGTTCTTGTGCAGAAGTGCTTTCTCATGTAAAAGAAATAGGCACAATAAAGCTTGTTGTTGGGTGAGTTGGTTCATAATGCTCAAGAAAAGATACTGCGCCAAACACAGACAAGCACAAAAGGGTATCGACACGGACAAGTGCTAGTTCGTGTTGATACCTCTAGTGCTTGTTCGACTTTGGTGCAGTATCTCTTCTTAACCCTTTGAGGGTCAATGACGTAAATATACGGCGCCGCAAACAAACTCCAAAATGGTCAATGCCACATATTTACAGCGCCGCTTGTATACTTTAAAAGCGCGCCAATTTCCTAACTTTTTCTTTTCTGTCATGTGCTGCCACCATGTGGGAATACAGAAAATTTATTTCGCGCGCTGTTAGGAATGGCCTTCCGAGTTGCGGACCTGCAGGTTTTTCAGCCAGCTGCAGCTACGAGCGTTGCGATCTTCCCCAAAGAGAACCAGCGAGGACAGCGCTAACCGACCATGCGCCTTGTTTGGAGGATCGGTGACGACAGCAGGGCTGGCCACGTTTGACACACCGTGCATTGTTGGTTAATTTGCCAAGTCGTCATGGTCTCTCTGCGGCAAGGGGAGCCACCCTGGCAAAAGGGTGCTTTGCGGTACGGGGGCCCCAGGATTCGTCACAGTCTGCCGACACACGTGGCGACTACAGGAAAAAGGCAGCTCTGGAATTTAGAGCGCCGACTGGGGTCAGGCGTGACCACCTGACTACTGTGACGCAGGACAATGGACACCACGACGACTGCACTGCAAAGGTCGTCTGCGCTCGGAGAGAGCACTGAAACCTGTGCGGCCTGCGGGTGTCTAAAACTCCTACCCCCTTCTCTCAAAGGTGAACACGAGGCCTTTCTCCGATGACGTCGAACGATGACGTCGAACGAAGTGGTTATATCGAGCTGTTGTCGGCGGCTAGAGTGTGCTCGTCGTCATGCTCTGTGCTCGTCAATGTACTCGTGAGCTGTGTGCTCGTTTGCTGTATGCTTCGTCTTGCAGGCTCCATTTGGGGGTCACGCATAGACTGTGTAAATGTATCTCTTGTTCAAAATGTTAATATGTAAATAAACCCTGCTCGCCTAAGTCCTGAGGAAGAATCAAGGTCCTCCCTACAGCTACGACTGCCAAATCCTATAGCGCCTCCCTCACTCGGTTTTCGTTGTGTGGTTTGTTTTAGCGCTAGTTCCCTTTCGTGCGTCTATATAGTACCGCTCGCGCATTGGCGCGCGCGCGGGTGAGCAGCGGCTTGCGCTTTGTTCCACGGTCGGTTTCGGCGTCTTCCGCTTGCAAAACTGATGGCTATCTCGTTACTAATCGCTCAAAGGGCAACCGCCTCTTTTTCGCTCATTTAGTGCTCACAGGGGTGCGCATAGGAAGGATGCCGCCGTGCATGCGTTTCTGCTGCTTTTTTTTTACTCGCGAAAACTAATTGCCTCTGGTTGGCGATAAGATGAAGATTAGCGGAAGTTTGTCACACATTTTGCTTTTTTGACGGGCACACAACCACGCAGTTTTCTTGAGTGCGCGCTCCTACGCAGTTCGATTACGCTATGGATGTGCACATTAGTGTAACAGCAGGAACATTTGAGTCTTGCGAAATATTCTCGTGTGCGCATTTTCAGACTTGAACTATAGAAATGCATAAAATTTTCAATTCTTACAAGTTTATTTCCTCTTTTGTTGTTATTCATGAATGAAGAGTACATATATGCCAATGTAAAATATTTTTTTCTCACTTTACGGGCATCCTAGAAAAATTACGGTAAACTTTTTTGCGAAATAACTTCCTAAGAAGAATTGGAATCTGCAATAAAAATTGACCCCCGAAGGGTTACGCAGAACTAGGCCTATCATCATAGAAATTTTGCAGACTAATTTAGTACTAGACTCACCTTCAATGTGTGCATTTTGATGGTTGAATTGGTGTCCCGAAGGCATGCTTCTACTGCCGATACCACACAGTCTGATGACTTCCTGAAAAAGAAGACAAGCTAAATTACACAGTCAAGATACAAAGTTTTTCTAAGAGTGGCAAGGTTACAAGCGTGCAACCTTCTCTACTGCGGTACATAAAGCTTCCCGCTTTTCAAAGTATACAGTATCGTTAAATAATCTTTGCCTGACAACAACCTCTGATACTGCATTTTTACACCGAGACTGTAGCTGTGATGACAGATGACATAACATGGAGTTTTACATACCAGCACAATTTGCCAAGAGCCATTTTTAAATCATCCTACAATGTGAAATCATACATTGAGTCCTCCTGCCATTAGCCTTGGGACAGACATTCAAGATAACTTAGTGCTTAACATGCTTTTACATTATACAAAGCAAACTGTCACTTAAAAAAAAGAGGGTAAAAAGAATACTCTACTCTTACTGGAATAAAGATCTTTTTACTACATACTCATAATGTATCAAGTGAACAGGTGTTATTTGTGTTAGTCGTTTATATAAGCACAACATGTACTGTAGAAACATACATGAGCTGTGCAAAGTATCCCTGGCACATGTTGGTCAGAACCTGGAGTGCCTCTACACGCACGGCTGTTGTAGCTATCCGAACAGACTCAGTCATGTCGGCTAGCAGCTTGTCAGCACAAGCTGCAGCAAGCCAGCAAGAGCCTGGAAAGTTGCTGCTGCTCTCTGTGCTCTCAGTGCCATTGCTTCTCAACCCAGGAGTGCTGCTCGGCTCCAGCGCTACAGCAACTTCCTTCGGCCAGGGAGTTACATTCACTACTGCACCCAGCACAGTCAAGGCAGCGACCTGCACCTGGACACCTGTGGAATGCAAGCAGAATGAGAGCTCAACATTCCTTACATCATGCTGAAACCGAACATATGTGAACCTAAATTATTTTTAATAAACATTGTTAATACTACACTCACTGCTAGCTGAGCAGTTCAAGGCACCTCATAAACAAGAGCAGTGTGTAAAAAATTAGCATGAAGGCAAAATTCCTGCCATGGTGGATCAGTAGCTATGGCTTCAGAAGGACTTGTTCGCCTAGTTGGAATTCGTTGCGAGAAATATTAGCAATATTTTTTTAAAAGGATGTAGACAAACCACAGACACAAAAGAAAACAATCATGAAAGAATTACAGACATGAAAGAGAACAGCCACCCACGTGGTCGTAATTGTTTTTTTCCTCTTGTGGTTTGTGTGCCTCTTAGAGGCAAGCATGTCTCACAGTCACTGTGACACTCTGCCCAGCAACACGAGGTAACAGGTGTGGTTGTCGGCTGTGGCAGCTGTATTCTTATTAAAGAAGAATGCTAAAATGCCTGCGTACCAAGCTTTGAGTGTTCATTGCAGGACCCTGGGTGGTTTGAACGAATTTGGTGGCAACCATTGTGGAATTTCTCACAGTCAGATTGTGACTTCACATTTATATAAGATCCCATCATAATTTATTTGATTGTATTATAGGGGTCAAATATTGTTTAACACAGTGCAAGGTCCACAGATGTTTCAGAAAAAAGCCAGTGCTCTCTCTTCAGAAGTGGAGCTCAGTTAATCCTCTGTCACATGAGGATGTGTGGAACAAATGCAGCCAGTGATGATGGCATACACAACTGCAGACTGCAAGAGTAAAGGCGTGCTTATAGTCGCTCGATGCCGGGCGTGACGGAACGCATTGGCCGTGTCCGGTTATGTTGACTGCGCCAGTGCGTGGCACCATCGGTCGAACTATAGACGCTGTCGCTCTCGCTAACGTGAAGTAACATGTGCGCATGCTCACGCTACGTCAGACTACGTTTAGCCCTTAAGGTGCGCCGCAATATAGTATCCTAGATTATATGTAATGACGTTAAGAAGATGCAGTGCTTCTATGGTTTTCACATTCTTCAAACTTTTGCAGTTGATAGCACAATCAGAAAAAAAAAAAAATCTTTATTTGCATCAGTGAATGCACTAGGCATGGCCTCAGTTTAAAGAACTGCACCTTAAATGGCATTGGAATACATGCTTGTGGACAGTGCCAGAAGCCAGACAATGGATTTAGCACAACAAACCTTTGTTGTCCATAAAGGCAGCCACGTCATTAATGACGCGACTAAGAAGTCCTTGTTGCAAACGATGATATGGAGATCCTGTGACTACAGCTGCTAGGCACTGTTTTCAGCAATAGGGATTGGGGGAAATTGTGAGAGAAAAAGAGGGAAGGACAAGTTTGAGGTCAACAAACTGTTCTGTTCACTTTATGGTACACTCTCATACACACAAAGAGCTTTAGTGAATGCTGCGTTACTTGACTTGTGCAAGTTCTTCGCAATAGATGATGTAAATAAAAAATAGGCTAAAAGCAACTAAGTATGACATCAAATGATATGTACAGCCACTCAAACTTCATGCAGTAGATTAAAGAAACCAGAGCATAGTGGCTGTGTGCTGCAAATGACACAATTTGGCCAGCCAGACGAGAATTTTCAATTGCAAGCGAGCCCAATCCAGAACAAATTTCTCAACCCTGATTGGCCACCTTCTACATCTTGTGCAAAGGCACCAATTGGGATTGAGAAATTATATCCTGATCAGGCTCAATCATGATTGAAAGTGTCCCTTGTGACATCAGTACAAGACTGTACAGGGTGTTGATATCCTCTGAAGGTGTGGTGAAATGTAATGCCATGCTGTATTGATGTGGAGTTCTTTCATGGAGTGCAGTATTTGTTTTGATTTCTTATTTTGTTTGTTTCTTTGTTCAAAACATGCGCAATCTTTTCTTCAAAGTGTGTTGTAAGGTTACTTAGAAGCAATGGTTCAGACTGCGCAGGTCACATTTACATGATTTCCTAATAAATCATGCCATTTACCAAGGATAGCTTGACAAGACTGAAATCAATTTCATTCAACTTCAACTCTATTATGGAGGTGCTTTTCGGAAAAAAGAAAAATTGCCTGCTTCTAGAAATTCTTCATGTAAAATGTAGTCCACTTATCATACATAGTCAAGATCAGGCAGCCAACAACACAATGGAACTAGTCACACACGCTTGCTTAGGTATGCAAAATGTACCGAGCACTCAGCAAGGTATACAGACCTTGAGTAGCTGGATAATCTGAGCTGGATTGTTCTCTGCAATAATGGCTAGATGAAGGCACCGATGCACTTCTCCTAGGATAGCAGCCACAGTTTCGGATAAAGTCGTGAATGCTGTTCTCTTTGAGCCGCTACGATAAATCAGAAGAAAATAAATATTAGCACCTTCAACACAGACACTGGAGCCATTTCCCATGCCAAGTAACCAAAAGAAGAAGAAGAAAAAAAAAAAGTTAACCAGGCAGTTAGGTAAGCAGTGGCAAAATTTGCAGGTTCATTTTGTGCGTCAACTGTCCATGACGGTACTGCCCCAGAAAATGTTTCTTATGACTTATCATTTATTTTATATACAACTCCTAAACAGGCTGCTAATGTGGGTTTCTATCTATGTAATGCATGTCTTAAGAAAATTAAATGGCATTCAAATCATACGAAAAGTGGCCAACATTTAAAAGTAAAGTGCAGAAAAAAAAAGGTAAGAACAAATATAAAAATGAAGTCTATTTATTTACTGCTTATTCAAAGGTGCACATGTTTCTACATCTAGAGGATGTATAGCGGATGGATGGATGGATGCAAAACTTTAATGAAGGTCCTGAGGTACGCGACTCAGCGCGCTGCGGGCCGCTCCCACGTTGGGACAGTCAGGACAATACAGAAATAAAGCCACCAAGTTCAGCAACGACCTAAATCAACAATGTGCAGTACATCACAGTTGTCTGTGCCTATAAGGGGAGACACGGGTCTTAGAGACCAAAAAATTGGGGAAAAATAACTTTTTTGAAGAGTTATTTATGGATTTTGCAGTATCTGATGCATTATCTCAAATTTTCACCCCTATTGGACCAATAGTTTGGTCGTAATGGCGCTTGATATCGTGTCGGCAAGCTGTATTTTTATTGATGAACGTGCAAAAATAGGTCTTTTTCTGTGACGCACAGTTGCCGTTCTAAGTTTCCGATCGCAGCCATCTTGGTCTTGTTTGAAATAGGCACACTTCTCGTTCAGTTTTTGGGCCACCGCTACTCCATGTGCTGAATGGTTATGAAGAAAAAGCCCACAAAAAAAGCCCCGATGCACAATTCCATTTGTCGACTGAGGCACGTGACCGCAAGCACACCATGCCATTGGCAGATTTTCGCCGCCATCTGCTCGGGCGTGCGAAACTCGGCATGAAACAATGTCAAATTCAGTTTGCTACAAGCCATAAATTCAGCGACTAAAAGAAAAAATGAGGGGTATTAAACTTTTAAAAGTGCGCATTTAAAAAGATGCCAGCAATAGTTCGGTACCCATGACAAGTGCCGCCGAAGCCTCCCCCCACAACAGCGGAATAGGCTTAGCAGGCTTAGCAGATGAAAGTGGTTCTGGCAGCGACCGGTGTTCATGTGGGATTCCAGCAAAACTACTGCAACCCGATGATTTGGAGAAAGTGAAGAAGGCTCAAGAAAAACTGCAAGACTTTGTTTCCGCATCAGCTACCAAGCGAAAATAGGATTTCCTCACTCACCCTGACGCAGCCGCGGCTGGCATGGATGCGATAGAGGCGCACTTCGTTATTGTAAGCCGCGATTCTACGAATGCTTTGCTGTCTTGTGGAAAAAGGTGAACGTGACTGCAGTCTTTCCATAGAGATAGTCATTTCGTGTGCAATCTGCGGCAATGTCGCGTCGGCGCAGAGTTCGCTATACGTGAATGGCGGCCAAACGTGCACTCTGTTGCTCATGAATAATTTCCTTTTGCACGAAATGCAGAGCACTGGTAATTGGCAAATGGCATTAAATTATATTTTTTGCGATGAAAGATATTAATCTTGTGCGCGATCTGCGGTAATGCAGCATCGACAGGATGTGCAACCCATTTCTCGTGAACAATTTCGCTATGCTCGAAATGTGGAGCACCGGTAATCTGCAAACTACACAATATATATATTTTTTTTCTTATCAGAAACCTTTCAGGCTGCAACATACATACTGGGGCATGTGCCAGGGGCATACTAGCCTGTTACAACTTGTAACATGTAAACACTTTATTATATTTACTAATAAATCTAGTTGTCCGTTTTTCTGAAGACAAGCTTTTCACTCAGTCTACTTGTTTGTGGCAACAATATTTTAAGATCTAGGACAGTTACAACTGTAACGTTTTTTGCTACATGAAGGTAAATGCATAAAGCTTGAACTGCTGCAGGAAGATTACTGCAGGGCTTACTAGTCAATTCCGTATGTAAATATGTAAGTAGCTTCTTCTGTATAACACTGAGTAACGTTTACTTTTTCTAATTTTTCTCAAAAGATGATTTTTAGTCACCTTGCTTGTTTGCTGCATAAGTATCTTTGGACCTACAACAGCTACAGCTATTATTTTTTTGTAGCACAAAGCTAAATGTGTTGGGAAGGCAATGCGGAGAGCACATTTTTTTATTTCCAGCTTCAAAATCTTTTTATTTACATCTATATTTGCTCTTATTATTGACACTGTGGACACAGAACTTCAGTGGGCTGTAAAATGACAAATAATTGTCCAATTTCGAATCTGTTTCCAGCATTGCAATCCTTATGCACTGTAGTATCTACCCTTTAACAGGTAAATTTTAATTGTTTCAGCAAATAATAGAAGGTAATTATTAGTTATATCGGTAACTACTATGTATATGCAATACATAATTGGATATTTAAAGTAAACACAAAACCCTAAATATGCATATGCAGTTTTATCAGATTTGATCAAGAAACAACAAAGTTATCTCAACTTCCCCCCCGACATCCCGTCATTGAGGCAATTCAAAATAACCAAAGGAGAAACATGTCCTACATTACCTATAGGCTGCAAGCCCCAGGAACGGCTTGTACTTGGTCACAAAGCCAGTCAACAAATCGAGCGCTGCTACCCGAACCTACACATAAAAAAAAGTAGTCAGCTGCACATTAGGCCCAGTCAAAAATCTGTGCTGTGATGAATTGCTGAAAATTTTAATCTCTACTTGCTAGCAAGGACAATAGTATTGTGGGAGCTCCAGAGGAGATGTAATCTCTGCTATATAATACTGATTACATAGAGCATAAAGGGCAAGGACAATGGCAAGACGCAAATGATACACACATGGCACTAACTCAACTACTAACAAAGAAGGGTAAAAAGCCCTGCATGCGTCACCTGTGTCTTGCTGGTGTCCTTGTCTATTATGGGCTATTATTAATGGCACACCAGCAGGCCAAAATAGCAACCTTTATATAAAGTACTCACGGACAGTGTCAGAATGTAAATTTAGTTTGCAAAGGACAATACGTAATTCTTTGTGATACCACTTCAGTAAATGAACACAAAACGAAGACTATGAAGACTCCTTGCAATTATCTAGACTATTAATAAAGTGTTTTCAAGCCATAACTTAGACTAATTGTGAGAATGTCAAGCACTGGAAATGTACACATAACTGCACCTGTGGGTTTGGGTCCTTGAGAATGGTCAAAAGAACTGTCTGTGTCTGAGGTGCACCAATGGTAACTGGTATATCAGGAAGAAAGTGAAGCCAGTAGCCAAACATCTCTCGGCTGTCAACGACCTGAAATGCCACATATAGCATTGTGCCAGAAGAGACTTCACCCATTTACCCAGACGGCATGATATACTGTGGCTAAAACATGATTTGGTAAACGTGTTGGACAATAAAAATATGCGATCAACCATGTTATCAGTAATTCAGTGGTGTGTGCTATTCCTGCTACAAACTGTACATGAAGGCTACTGGAGAATTTGCCTAGCAAGGGAGCGTAACAAAGCAAACAACTTTCCTCCCAACTTCTCTTCTTCAGACATATGTGTATAAATAAGAAGCAGATCACACACGCAATTTATTTAGATTGGAATGCTATGAGCAAACAATTTGAAGGAATAAAAATTAAATTCTGCCTATTGCATTAGGCACTTCAGAATAAGGGGTTAATTAACAGAGATGAAGATGTTAATTATCCAGCTTTCCAAGAAAAACTATTTACTGAATAAGTCTACTACATTAATTTTTCCTCAAATTTCTTTTTTAAGGGCCCCAGCATCAATACGAGATAATGCACAACCTGCTGGACAATCTTCCTGTCAAAAAGGACAGCTAATAAAAACTCATCAACACATAAGTTAAGAAAATATGTTACTAAAGAAATAGAGGTGGAGGGAGACAACGGAGAAAGAAAAGTTATGGATGCAATTCTCACCTTTGTAATGTAAGCGAGAGTGAAGTAGACATTGCGACGGACACTTGCTTGCAAATGCCGTTGCCTCATCACCTGACTTCCTTCGGAATCAGAAAACTCCGACTCCGAACTTGATGTCTTTTTCCAAAACTGAAGAGGAGTCTTCATGCCCTCTGCAGAAATTACAGCAATATGGAAGAATGCAGGTATGGGAAATTAAGAATCTCTTTTAACTTAACACACACACAAAAAAAGAGTAGTATTGCAAATGCCAGAAATACTGCCACATTCAGAGTCACATGGCAAATAAAGAGACAGCCATCCTCACTGCCATGACAACAGATCAGCACATTACAGCAGTCTTACATTCTGCCTCATGAGATGCCATTCGTCCATGTTTCCACCTGTGTGTCTTTTTTTTTCATTTCTTTTTATGTGGCTCCCGGTTGCCCACTTACTCAGAAGCCAATGCATTTTCTTTTTCTAAATTTATTTTCTCCAGATGCACAGCCCACAAGCCTCACTAAAGAGTAGTTCTACCCCTTTGCTGGAGTATTAAAATGGGGTCTGAACTAGCAACACAAGTGTCACTATCATGTGACACTGTGTTCGATCAGAAAGCGCTGGAGCATTCTTCAGTTGCCTGACACTTCTTTGCAAGATGATGCACAACATGAGGAAGCCTATGTTGCTGCAGAAACCTTTATGCTAGAAGACAAGAGAAAACAGCTGCATTATGCAACAATCTACATGGTTAATTGAGCAAATTGCCACAAGATGTTGCCACTACTGTTGTCCTACATGGCTCTCTTTAGGTATTCTGGTAAAACTGCACTATTAATATGTATAGACTAAGGCAGGGCTGCACAATATACAACCCACAGGTTGCATGTGGCTTGTGATCAGACTTTTAGCAACCCACAGCCAAGTTTAGACTTCTATAATATGCTGGTGCTGCAATCAGAGCACAGCCATATGATGAGGAAAACAATTTCGTCACCAAACATAATGCACAACATGAATTGTTGGCAGCATCAGAAACATTAAAACAAAAGGAGTGTGGAAGCAAGGATCTCTAGTTGGGAGGAGATATAAAAGATGCACAATCACCGAACGTATTCGTTAAGTTACTAACATCAAGACCACATTATTGGCACGGACTTTTCTAAAATAATTCCTAACATGCGCTTTTCCAATATGTTTTTACTGAATGACAATAACCAGACTGCCTTTTTGCAAACAAAAGACACACCGTTTCCCGCTAAAGTGCAGCCTGTGTGGTTCCCACAAAAGTTGGTATTGGTCCTTGCTAGTTTGGAGTTGTGCAGTCCTGTATTAACTGACTGATGCATTTTTTTTATATTTTGCAGGGGTCATACCTGATTATATTGGAAAATGCATACAGCATCAAAAATTGATTAGCACAAATATAGATCCATGACTTTATCAGTTTCTATAGCTCCAATGTAAGATTAGATGGCCTGTCAAACACATGGCCATGATATCAGCAGTTTAACATACCTTCTTCAGACTGCTCTGGAGTGTCCTCCTTCAGACATCCATTCCCTTTCTTGACCTTCTTCTTACGATTCCTTCGCCTCGGCGTTGCTAGCTTCAAGTGGAGTAACAACAGATGACCAGGAATGAAAGTGTGAACAAAGCAAGCTCCTAGCAAATTTATCAGATATCGCACATAAACAAAATATTCTTGCATAAAAAGAATAACCCTTAAAGTAAACGTTTTTTACAGCCCCATGAGTGATACTGAAAGTGAATGCAGATGAAGACATACTTATACACGAACACATAGACATGAAATTAACAAGATTCATCTTCAGAATTCAGAATACTCAGCATGATGTAAGAAAGAAATAAAGAAAGAAGGCTTCTCAAGGCCGTTGTTTTTTGTCCTGCTGGGTCTTCTAGAGATGAGTAGGTGCCAATTCACCTAACACTTAGCTTAGTGAACGTGATGTCATGTTCAATTAATTTCGAATGAGCCGACAGGCTTCTGTGCTTTAGTTAAAAGACTAGTCAATGAAATTCAGTGGTCTTTTGATGGGAAAGAAAAAGGTATGTTGAATTTTTCCCCCGAGATTTGGTTTTAACCAAAAGGGGTCAGTGATAGTAAATTTACATTAAGGCTAGGACGGTGCTCGGTAAACAGCTGTGAGCTTATGTGTGCTCCAATGCCTGATCCCAAGCAGTTTTTGCTTTTTTCTTATTTGCTTCTGTTTTGCCTGTGGCTGCAGAATGAAAATGAGAAGTGGGGACCATATGCAGAGGGGTTCAGGGATCCATGGTCCAGGCTTTTGCAGTTCTTGCACTGCGGCAACTACCACCACTGCGGTGGATCAAATGGGCAAGCTCACTAACGGTAAAGCGAGGTCATATCTACCTCGTCATTTCTTTTTTTTTCTAATTATTTGTAGAAGCTCTGTACCTGCATAATGTTATAAGTAAGGTACCATTTTATTTGTGCTTGAATGCGAAATGCATTTCCTGCGTATAGTCATGTCACCATATGGATCCAGTTACATCCTTGCTATTTAGACAGCTTCTCGAAATCTTGTGTACTGGACGCAACTACAGCGTTGAAGAGTAAGATGTGCAGTTATACAGATTGTTTCAGTATACACAAAATTAGTGAACCTGATATTTACTAGAAAAACAAACCAAAACTAAACAGTAAGCTTAAAACAAAAAATTTCCCATTAAAAGAGTTGGTTAAAGTTCACCCAGAAAAATACATCCAGCGAAAAACGCCCAATTTTGGGGCGGAAATAAAAACCAAGACGAGTGTGCCCAATTTCGAGAAAATAAAAACCAAGAATGCTGAAACCTAATCACACCCTCTTATGTTTTTAGCAGAGATCGAACAAGGGATGCCTCAAAATAGGAGCCAACATATTGAGAATGGGACTTGTCTGTTAGTACCCTTGTTGAAACGTTGGTTCTACTTCGAAGCATCTCTTCTTTAAGTACTGTTTCACAATTCAAGTATCTCTCTTGCCCTAAACCTCTCTCTTGCATTGATTTATGCCCCCTCATGCCACCCACAGAATCGGGAACCTTATCATTTGATCAGCTAACAAAAGAAAAAGAACTCTTCACAGATGTATCCCAGTCTGACAACTGATAACTCAAAGACAGCGAAGCTGTATAAGCAAGTTGTCACATCCTTTGTAAGTAACAGGGGACAAATGTGGCTGGCTGTTCTTAGTGACAGTTCCCATGCAGGCTGCATCGCAGCATGACGGTGTCTGCTTTTACTGCCACAGCTGCACAAACTCATGGTTGACCTCCAATGTGGAGGTGACATGAGAAATAAAATTGTGTATTACTGACGAAAAAAAAGAGTGCATATAAGCTATAGATTTGAATGAGATATATAAAAGGTAACTTTAATTTTATAATCATTAATCATTCCCTTTGAAAGCAAATTTGGGGCTCCGCCGCACGTTGTGTTGCATCTACATTTGATATCAGCCACACCCCCAACGCCCCTGCATGGAAACCGTTGTGGAACTCCCCTTTACAGCTTCATTGTAATGAACAATGAAGCAGCTGTCAAGCTACAGTCACACATTGCCATTATGTAAAGGAGTCGAGCACAGAAACGTTGGTAGGAATAATTTAACAATTCTATTTCAATTCTTTTTCACACTTCATAAGCAAGCATCTTTTGGAGCACAGATAAGCGAAATGAAAGATTTGTTAAGAAAATAACATGCACAAGACATCAATGATGATTATCTAAGTAAGTGTGTAAGCTGGCCTGCCATCGATAAGCATTCATCACATTCGTTTGCTGTAGATAATGTTCTCTTTCTTCAGCATTCTGTGCAGTGTAGTGTAGGAAAAAAACGGCACGTTTCAACAAAAGACACACAACAATCTACAGTGACAATAATGCTCAGCAAGGCCAGGTGGCACAGAAAAGCAACTCAGCACTACCACTAAGCACAGCATGCATCTAAACCTTTGGACGGCACAAAGCACATGAGACACATTTGCCCTCAAGGAGCTAAGTACAGTTGGCGTTTGGCAAGAAATGTGCCCTGCAACCCTCTCGCTTTCGCACCGCTTCCCTCTCCCACCTCCAACTCTGGTGCCCACTTTTCTGAGTGTGACAGTGCACTAGCATAGGGCCAATCAGCGAGCCCTCTCTCCTCTTCCGACCTCTGGCGCTCACATGTGCTGCCCTTTCCCTATGCCAAAGATGACGGGGGCACCGGTACTCTACCATGCAAAATGGTAGCCAAAGAAAGCTATTTACTCTAAGTCATCAAGTTCCAGCGTATCACTGCTGCCCCTATTTGGCAGCTTTATTTACAATGATGTCTAGTTTACATTTTGAAGGAGCTTGGTAGACTTACCTTGGACGGACTCTGAGATTCGTCACTGGTTGCAACTGACGGCAAATGTGTGCACAACGGGCTTGGATTAAGGATGAGGTACTGCCTGTTTTTTTGTCCAGGGAAACCGAAAAAGGAGAGGCTCTAGCAAAAAAAAAAAAAGGAAGGAAAGAACACATTAGTTTATTTATCGGAGAGAGCGGAATAAGAAAAATTAAAATCGTGGATATGCACTGTGAGTATTTACTCAAATTTAAAAGATACAGAGCTATACAGTCCAGTCCACTTATATTTGCAATCAGGAAAACCCCAAGAATCTGGTTGCTATGACTGGTCATCCTTATTTCTAGACTTATTTAGCTGAAAAGCACTGCCCAGCATTCAGGAAGACCTCTACCACTATGAGTAATGTCAGAGGGAACACGTGAGCTAAGCATGAATGGCCTCAATTAAAACATTGCAGTCATATACAGGCAAAAGGGCAGCACAACTAGGTTAACTGGTGGCCTGCTCATTGCATCTATGTTTCTACAATGTGGGGTATCCCACCGCATCTGGAACTTGCATATATATTCAGGTATCACAATGACTGGCAATACACTTCAGTGTAACAGTGAATACCCCTACTGTGATAATGGCCAATTCCTATGACGAGGTGAGTGCAATATACAAGGGGGCAAGAGGCGGTTTGACTGGAGCGGCTTTATCACTATCAGCACAGACCTGCCAATCTTATAATTTGAAGAACACTTCACTGCAAGCCTAAAAATGCTAAAATGTGGAGGATAACACTAACTCTGCTCTATATGATCGCAGCAACGATCCCTGCTCTAAACAAGCAGAGATGACTATGAAGTTTAAAAATGAAATATTCAGGGAACGGTTGTCAACAATTCAGTTGCCCTAATAGCGAAAGAACTGGTGCCCCGGACGTGAAGGAGAGACATTTATTTTGCGAACATGGAGGCAAACTTCCTGATCCTCGCACGCATGTGAGCCCTTGTGCCTTGATTTAGCCTAAACTGTCTCTTCCCCCAAAGACGCTGGCATGGTCTTTGTTGCTACGTTGCATTTTTTTTCTTCTTCCCTAGAGCCCTTATACAATGGTTCTGCCTGTTTATGTCACTACCATGTGGGCTTGTCCGTATAATTGACAGGTCCGAAAAAATGGGCCATAAGATATCGCCCATCGACTGCTTTGGTTATCTTTTAAAATTAGTTTTGCCTCAACAATCAGCACATAAAAATCAGAAAATATTTTTGGCAATAAGACAATTGTAGAAGAGCGCTAAAAATCAGGCATTTTATAATAAAATCATAAAAGTTGGCAGGCATCAGAGCAGAAGCTGTAGAACGTGCCTTCGTACTCGCACATAAAAGTCTAGAGCACAGGTGCTCTCCTCCTTTCCAACACACCTTCCTTCCCCTCATTTAACATTTCACAAGTAATTAATACTTGTAAATGTAAATAACACAAGGAGTAATTATTAGTGAATAAAAGTTCCAACTAATACGATCAATATAGCAACAGTAGATAAAGTGATGTGGATCAACTTCGTTAAAGGGACACTAAAGCGAAACAATAAATAAGTTTAGACTAATGAAGCATTGCTTGAGAACCCTGCAGGCAGTCATTTCAAAAAAATAGTTTGATTATGAAGATGAGAAAATGAAGGTCCAAGTATCAGTATTTGAATTTCGCGCCGAAACCCCAGCGCCGGTACGTCAGCGTGACGTCAGGGATTCCAAAGTATGTTTTCACATTTGGGCCGCGTTGGCTGAATAAAGGTTCCCGAAAATTGCCATATTTAATATTTGGTTCCTTTAGAACACAATGTAGTCAATCTGTACCGCTATATATATTTAGTAGGCCCTAGAAGATGCCATAAAAATCCAAGACGTCACAGCCCATAGGTGCGGGAACTTAAGTAGGCGTTGCCACCCGTATTTCGTTCTTGCGTTTTTTCTGGCTTACCAAACGTCTTATCATTGTAAGAGTGGTGTTTTTGGTATTGTAAAATGGTAATTTACTTATGCAGTAGAAACCATTTTTCACTTTAGTGTCCCTTTAAACAACGCTGATGCAATAACCTGCCAAATAAGCATGCAACCAGAGACCAACAATAAATAGCAGTTAAAATTGAAGATTCCAAAGAGAAGCACAACTGTGTGTCATAATGCTGCTGTAGCTTACACTTAAACCCTATACTTAAAGTTGGTTATAAGTCCTGTTTTTGAGACCGAATCAAATATGAATCGATTAGTGCCAGAAGCAAACTAAATCAAATAGAATATCGAACAGCTTTTGACTAGTTTTCAAATAATGAATAGTCGTTATCACAATTAATAAATACAAAATGATGTTCACATCCTGGTATTCTTAAAGTTAGTAAGTTCATTCATTACATAGTACATTATGAAGCGTGTTTATTAAATGTACAAATGGAGCATTAGGAGCAAACAAATAGTTTCTTTGCATGCGCAGGGCTCTTCAGAGAGCATGAATGATCATTGTACAACCTGTAAGTATGGCGAACTAAGTGATGCAACTGGCTCTACTACGCAAGATCTCATGTTTTATCTCTATACTATGCCTTCGGGGATAAAAATTTACCGTACTTTTGCTCCAATTTTATGTTTATCTGGGCACAGTTGACGCTTCCAGGTACTTGAAAAGTATGCGAAAGGTATCCACATTTTAGAACAGTGACAATTCGATTCGAAGACCAAATCGAATAGGACGCTATCATTAAAATTTTGTATGTCTGTATAAAAAGCCACCATAATCGTGGCAACTTCATCACTTGACAAATGCAAATAACATGCAGGGTTTCTTACACCTGTTCCGAACAACTGTGTACAACTCACTTTGAGAATGCCCAAAAGATTTCCTAGGTGCTCACTGGGAAAATTCCATTTTGTAGAAAAAATATTCTGCAAGCACCTCAGGGCACTGATCACCAAAGTCTGTGAAGAAATCAGGAGAAAAGAAGTGCATAGACGCCAATGATAAACTATGCACACAATACGAAAACTCTGCAAATTTTTCAGCTCTCAAGAAAAAGCTTTAAAAAACAAAAACATAAGGTTAATGTTGCATGAAAAGGGTTAAAGATCTGAGTCCGTTTACCACCGAATGCATGGAGTTGGAAGCTTTAGCTACCAGTGGCCACAGTGCTATGTTTGATAACATGACCAAAGCAAAGCACATTGAGTATTAGAGGCCCAAAGGTGCACAAATAATGTGATGTTATGCAATCTTATGTAAACAAGTTTTCGTTGTACAATATGAAGTAGTTATACGGTAAAAAGTGCTGTAAATAAAATTCATGCAGAATCTCGTCAGGGAGTTTATGTATGCCTAAGCATTGTGCCACTTGTTCACCTCCACACAGTCAGGTATCATTATCAATCTTACCAAATTTGGCTCGACCAGTATGAGCACTTATCAACGCTCATCGGTTGTCATCAACCTTACTGGACTACATCCGACCCTTATGAACTTTTATCGATTGCTATCAACCTTATCAGACTTGATCTGACCCTTATCGAACCTTATTGCTCATTATCAACTTTATTGTAATTGATGCGATCCTTATCATCCCAAACCTATCCTTAAAAACCTTGCCAAACTATGTACAACCCTTATCAACTCTTAGCAGACTTGATCCGACCCTTGTCAACCCTTATCGGCCCTTGTCAAACTTATCCGAATTGCTTCAACCATTATAAGGCTTATCACTCTTTCGCACCTTATCCATCCAAGTCGGACCATTACCGACTATGATAAGACCCATTAACCCTTCATTACTCCTTATCATACTCATCAAACACACATACACCACATAACTAGCAATGCTAACCGCATGCTTGGTTACCTCCATCGCAATTTCTCTATGGTCCCTGCTAAGAGCTACTCAGTACAACACACTAATACATCCTAAGCTTCAATATGCCTCTTGCTGTCTGGGACCCTGGCTCAGATTACTTAACAAATGCAATAGAATCTATACAAAATCATAGTACACGTTTCATTCTTACAAACTATTCTCGGACGTCAAGTGTAACAGCTATGAAGGCTACTTTAAACCTCCCTCTCCTTTCATCTCGTAGGAAGTTAGCACGCTTATCACTGCTGCACAAAGTTTATTACTACAATCTGAAATTAAAAAGTGAACTTTTGTACGAACCTGCATACATATAATCTCGCACTGACCATCACCATAAATTGAGCGTTCTGCATAGTTGCACGAACCTATTTTTATTCATTTATTCCTAAAACTACCAATGAATGGAATCATCTGCCAGCCTCAATTATTAACATAACTGATACATCTGCTTTTAGAACTGCTATTGAAGAATGCTTTTATTGATCTGCATTTTAAAATTTTTTTATTATTATAACCTGCCATCTGTACATGCTCTGTATTTCGTTCCACTCCCTTCTGTAAAGCCTTTGGGCCATGAAGGTACAATAAATAAATAAATAAATAAATAAATAAATAAATAAACTCATTGACTGCTTATCTGTCTGTTGTGTAACACAAAGTGCATGAGTCCATAGAGATCAGTGGCATTTCGGTCAGTGAAGGAACACCCCAAAGGAAAACGCATCCTGCGATCACTGAAATGCATCGAAGATGTGGCATGTTTGGCATTAAATTTTCACAAAATTAGAATTTTCCTGATGTCTACAAGGCTCCAAGTCGGCTCTACAAATGGTCCTAGAGATGGCTTTTATCCCGCCATCACCAAATCTTTCAACAAAGACTTCACAGAGACTGTTTTCGTTTTACTTTTGCTTTGTACCGCCAGTACAACACATTCATATGGTTCAGATATATTGACCTTCTGCGAGTCTAGGTGTTCAGCCCAGTGGGTAAGACACTTGGCTTTCGAGCGTGGTTCGCAGGTTTGAAATTCTCCACCACCAATATTTCTCCTTTCGAATTTATTTTGTTTTATACATTAATTTCTTTATAGCGATTCATCTCACATGACAGACGGATTGACGGTCGGACAGGTTTCCTCGTTGGGTACGCACAGAAATGCTTATGCATTTGGAGAACAACTGCCTTGCAAAACACATGGAGTGATACGTTTCTACTAATAGTGTTTCTACTAAGCTTTTGCTTCTTTCTTTGATGTGAATATTTTCAGCAATGGAAAATATGTGAGAAATCAATGTGAGCAGGACTATGATACAGCATTGCAGTACTGGAGAGTAATAAAGAGGGGGGAAAAAAGAAGAGAAAAAAAGAAAGATGGGATCACACTTGCCTGTGCTTGCACTGTGCTGTCATTAAAGCATGGTCCACTGAGCACACCTAGAAGTATTTCCACCATTCGAATGACGTAGGCATCTGGCATGTATGGTTCTCCAGGATTCCTGTTTTGCATGAAACGCATAAGCAATCAGCTCACTGAAAATACTGAAGCTTTTTCAATTACATTAGAGAGTTTGAGGTTCTCCGTAAAGTGTCAGTCCCTGCGTAGGATAAGCCTGCTGCGCGCTGATGTGCGTCCTGCAGGGCCTTTATTCAAGTTTGTCCAATCCAATCCGTAAACTTATTACCGTTTACAGAATACTGGAATAGTGTAGATACTGGTGCATGACAGAAAAGCGCCATCTTGTGACACAGAGTTTAACCAGAGGTTGGTAAACTGTTGGTATGAAGTGTTGGTAGCAACATAATCACTGACGTGCAGTCCTTTTATGATTTTACCTTGACAAGAACACTCATGCAATATGAAAATGTTTCAAATGCATTGAAGTTGGACAAAGCACCACAAGATGTTTCTACAAGCTTTGCTAATTCTGTCTACAGTTTTGCTAACCCGATAATCTGCACATGGTCAGAAGTTCGAAAAAACTATAAATGAGACTATATATACATTGAATGTGTATAAAACATTTGTTCATCCTATTTTGGAATATGTCTGCGTGGTATGAAATGCAGACCAAAAAGTTCTGTAAGGTAAAATAGAGAAAAATTCAGAGGCAGGCGGCCAGTTTTATATGCTCAAAATAATGACGAACTTGTTCAGCTACAGATATGCTAAATGAACGTGCTCTAGAGCTGTCGGAGTGCCACAAGAAGAAGCATCGATTAAAGTTTATTTTCCGGATTTTGCAACAAGCGGTTGGGATAAATAGAGACAAGTATATTTGACAGCCAGAAAAGAGAAGTGCAAGAACAAATATTAGTATAGCCATTGAGCCTTATTTATTGCATACTCATGGGTTTCATTACTCATTTTTATTCAACAATATGGAAATGTGGCCAGCACTACCCAACTCTGTTGTTGTTGTAAGTGTGCATTTTGGTACTGCGTAACTTGATGTGTTTCTTTACTTGAATGTGTACTTAGAATGTGTATGACTGAGTATGATTTTAACTTTCCCTGTAATGGCCTTACACAGGAGTTGACACTACCAATAAATTAAATATAAAAATAACTGTAGACATTTAAACTTCAGGGAATACTGACAAAAAATAAAGACAAGGAGGTGGTGATGCCAGACCATTTTCAGGGAAACAGAGATGTGAGGGGAGGGGAGGAGCAGAAAAAGATATCTCTTGGAAAAAAAAAAATTACTCAGACGTATTTTAATTTTTTTCTTGTAGAAACTTTTTGAGTAATTCTCGGAAAGCCTTTCTGCTTGCACTTCCTCACTGGCTGTGGCAAGGGGAGGGCACTTAGAGGGAGGAATGCACTGTAGTCTGTCAACGAAAGTTGATGATCCAGTCAAGTATCAGATATGCTAACCTCCTGGTGCCACAGACAGTGACGACAGCTAGATGCGGAGCAACAATGTCCCCAGTTATTTACTTAACAGAGTTGCATCAACAGTTAGTCTCGTGACCAACATGATGTGGCTGGTTAAAGGGCCCCTAAAGCAAAACATTAAATCAGTTTAGATGGATAAAGCGTTCTTTGAAAACTATGTATTTCAAAATTTCATTTTTTGAATTTCATGCCAAATCTGCAATAGTGGCATATCACTGTGACGTCAAGGACTTCAAAGTATTTTCTCGTATTTAGGCTGCGTTAGCTTAGCAAAGGTTCCTGAAACACGGGATGTTCAACCTTTGGCTACTCTAGAACTCAATGTAGACTATCTTTACCGCTAAAAAATTAACTAGGCCCTAAAAGGCGTCAAAATCTATGACGTCACAGCGAGGCCTTGTGTGAATTTCAAGAAGGTGTCACCACCCGTCATTTCTTATTGCATTTTTTCTGGCTTACCAAGCGTTTTATTGTGGTAAGAGTGGTGTTTTTGTAGAAAGATAATTTACTGACATGGGAAAATTTTTTTCTTCTCTTTAGTGTCCCTTTAAACATGATCTGGTATGTGGGAGAGTGGTGCACCTTGGGTGCGACCGCAATGTGCCTCTGCTACTGGCAGAGCACCTTGCCTTTTTGGAACCCCTGGGTGATGAAAGCACTTTGCATAGAGTTACTAGCATAGCTGCTAAACAGGAGGCCGTCCATGCTGAGAAACACAAACTCAAAACAAGCGGAGGCAATGCGGGAGGAACCTTTGAGAGGCGCAAACTCCCATGCCAGTCTCCGTCCATCACCGCCATCATGAATGGCTCGTCTGCCTGAAGTGGGACTGACTGTACTTTGATGCATTTGTACCCTTTATTTTCTCTTAAAGTGATGTGCTCCTTGGGCCCATTTATCTGCATTGCGATGGCAACAAGATACTATAGAAAACCATCTAAGAGAGGAGGGGGGGGGGGCGACCCCTCCGCCCTTCTGTAGGTGGGCCCCCCCACCCCGTACTGCCACTTATGTGGCCACTCATGCAAATGCATCAGATAACACGGTATTGCGTAAACTGCAATACGCTTATAAAAACGCTCTATCATGGCAAAGGTAACGACTATTGTGGTGCCATGACAAGACAAAATAGAATAGAAGCAGAATGACTGCCTCGATTGGAGGTGCTTGGTATGCAGTGGTGCAGCTTGAGCCAGCCAGAGTGTCTGCAGGAAAAGTAGTGCTGCAAAATGAGAAGTGAATGCTTCCCACTGTCCACTGCCGCATATTAAATGCCACTGCAAGTTATTATATCATGGTAGTGTAAAGTAAAATTCTCAATGCCATACGACTAAAAATGCAGCAGACACAAAAAAGTCATTAACAGGCTCACAATTTTGGCTGTTTCCACCATATGTGTGCTGGAGGATTTTCAAAAGTGACGAAGTTCAATTTTTGTCAGTAACATTTGTGCAAGTAACACATTCACAGGCTTTAAATTCAAATGGTATTTATTCATAATATGCTACTGAACCTCCTACCATATTTGTTCGTGTATAACCCCCACCCCCTCGTAACAACAGCCTGGAAAGAAAAGAAAAAATGCACACGCATAGAGCGTGTAAATTACTGCATAGAAGTGCTAAAATCCTTGCAAAAAGACTCCACTCGTGAACGCATGACTCGCCCACGTCGTATATCTGGCCAGCCAGCAACTCTTCCCACAACCCTCTTTGGCGATGCCGATGAAGTTGGATTCACAGAACGGACATGGTCACGGACAAACCAGTCATGTGACATGTGACGTGAATCGGATAACTTCACAGCTAGCATTCACACGACAAAGGATGACAACGCGGACGGAGTCAGCCTCGCATAGGCAGCAGCAACGGAGCAAACAAGCGAAGCGCTTCACGCGGACCGAGGGAGCACACCAGGCATGGGTGACGTATGTATGATCTCATGGTATGTAATCTGCAAGCTCAAATCGCAATTTGCTTCATCGTGTGAAAGCTTTATCATTAGTTTCTGCTGTGCTAGGACGGCGGTTGTGCACAGGTCACCGTGATCTGAGTTCTTGTTTGCTGGCGGCTCATACACTATTCGCTAACTACTCGATGTAAAATGACGATCCATAAAGAGGGGAGAACGGGCAACCATGCAGGGGAGAGGGGAGCTTCAACACGCAAGGATGGGAAGAGGGTGGGGTTCCCTATGAGATAACGAAACAATCATAAAACCCATCCTTAAGGTGCAGCTTCAAAGCAGCACGCGCTATGCTGCCGTGAAGCCAACGCCTCAAGGCGAAAGTTGCAGATATCTTGCACCCCGACTTTCCTGTTAAATTTCTTGCATTTTGTTGCGGATTATATGCGCAAAAATATGGTATATACACTGTTTCTTGATCTGAATATTCCAATAAATGTCAATAATAATGCCAATGAATGACTTGGCCTTTTTGTCATTATCATTGTAAACAGAATGCACTTTGTAGTCAATATCAAAGGCCTCTGAATAAGAATTCACAAGAAGCTTCCAATTTCTTTTACATTCAAAAGTCACGTGCACGTCTTGTGCGAGCCCGCCGTGACGAGAGAACAAGAGACAAAAGTCACATGAGCATGGAGGCTGATGTGAGCAACATCTATAGATAAGCTATATAGCACCACCTGCTATATACAAACAAAAGCTGTCATGCAATTTCAGTTTAATCGACTTCTGCATAGATGGTGAAACTAGTATATAAGGGTACCACGTTCACGAGCTTTCTCAGAAAAGACAGGGACTGAAAGGAAAAAGTGATATGGAAGTTGTGATGAGAAGAAATTGCATGTGTCCTCTGTTCATTTCTTGTGTGGTTTCCATGTTTGCACTAACTTACTGTATCAAGTCACGCAACCCAGTTTTACTTGGATGGACTAGCATAGTGCACATGCACCCAGACGCGTCCATTTTGGGCATGGCACTTAAAAGGATGAAAATGATTGTCTCCTTCAGTTTTATTTATCACAAGATATTTATCTTTTTGGAAATTTATGCCTTCCACAGTTGGCATTCTTACTTTTAGTGCATACAAAAAAAATTGAAGGACATGCATCACAAAAATTAAAAGAAAAACAAATCTATGCATGTAGAGAGGGTCTCAAAAGCAAAAAACAACAAGCATACGTTGAAGTCATAAGGTTTATATGACTCACCTAACTGTCATTGCTCTTAGAGCTTTAAGAGTTGCCAGCTTTGCATTGATGTCAAGCTCCAGTGAGGAAAGCAAGGTTTCAAATGCACACCCTCGGCCAAGCAGTTGCTCCCAGAACTAAAATAGGAAAGCAATGAGATATACTATTAAAAGCACTATAACACACGAAAGCTACAGACATTAAGAAACTTGGTGAGTGCATGTAAAAATAGCAATTTAAAGAACATGAGTAAAGAGTTTAAATATGAACCTGAAGAGTACAAAAATTGCTGTCATTTCATGGAAGCAGTAAATGAGTATATATTTATGCTTTAAAGGTATCTAAGAGTATTTATTGAGCTTCACTACACAACGAAGCGAAATTTCGAGCTGCTAACACAATTTTAATAAAAACTGGAAAGTGTTCATGGTCATAATATAAGGACGGGTACCAAGTTTTATTATATTAGAATAATTTGTTAAAGAGTTACTGCTCTTAAAAGGTTTATGTGATTGTAGTTAGTCATAAAAGCAACCTTTTCAAATTATGAGAAAGCATAGCAATTTCTTTTTCCCTTATATAATAATAGGTAAGCCTAAACTATGCTAAGGGGCTCCATTTTTATGTTTCAATAGTTTTCATACAAAAAAATATTATATAATTGACACCACTATCATTGCACTTCCATCCTGCATTCAAAATAGCAATTTTTTCTATTGTAAGGGAGGTAAAATTAAAGAAATCTGAGCTGACAGTAGCATTCTGCATAATATTTAACCACTGTAATACCCTTTACAACTAAATCAGTCTAATGTAATGCTGAAATAATAACTTTTGAAAACTCAGACATCGCTAAAAAATGCAAAATGCAAAAGAAAAAAAGAAAGCGCTTTTAAAGAGTTAGAACTGCGCTATTTTATTTTCACATCACATCTCCACCCCCCAGCCCCCCCTGGAAATACATGCTGGGCTTTCCTGTATTCTGTGTCCTTTTGTGAGAATGGCTTCGAGCTGAGACTTCCTTTTGACCACTTTTACAATTCTGTTACATCAACTTTTGCCTTGAATGCACATTCTTCGAAGCTCTTTTCCAAATGGTATGCTGCGTGCATGCCACTGTTACAAACAGTGCCCGAGTTCTCAAGCAATCCCTTATGGGCAAGTAATGTTTAATGAGTGACAGGGTTGTAATTGCAGAGGTTGCCAAAGTGGATCCAGGATCAAGGAAGATGCTGCGTCAATCTCACAGTGGCCTGAAGAGCTCAGAGCATGAGCTACTTTTTCATGCGGTCACTCGTCCATCACAGGCTGTGCCCCTTGGCCTCGCGAAACAATGTTGTGTTCTAAAGCTGTGGTTTATGCAAAACTACAGGGCCATTTTACAAATGCAAATGTGCACACTACAAATGGCGAATGACCGTACAACAATACATGCACCGAAAACTGTCATAGAAAACAATTTTAAGGCATTAAGCCGCATGTCTCAGGAAATCAAGTTACGGTGCAAAGCCTCATGTGGTAGTAAATTGCACTCAAGTGTCGATAGTGTATTGAATATTGCTTCCTTTGCAGCCACTTCCCAAAATTGGTTGCTTTTTGACTTCACTTGTCAGCCTCTGCACATGCCTTATCGCACCTCTGATGCCACTGCTTGAGCTTATAGAAAAGAGAGAACTACTTTACAATGAAGGCAGCCATTTCGTGTTAAGTGTTTTCCTTATGTTACAAATGCACTTTAAGAACGGTGGTCACAGGCAAATTTCCTTTATCCAACGTGTCACCAGCTTATTTAAAAATACTAATTCCCGCTTCACTACCGCACAGATGTGGCTGAAATTTTGCTGGTACCTTCTTGAATAATTGAGGAACCATAAGCAGCAACAAAGTGAAAACAAGCTTTTCGGCTGAAAATTAGAGTATTTTTTCACTGTGTCCCTACTTAATAAATTTAAGTTCATGCACTTAGTGCCACAATCTTATTAAAGAACGGACCTCAGTAAAGTATTTGAAGGAACAAGATTTAGCAAAGCAGGCCTAAATGTTGGGCTCGCAGTGTCACAGTAACTGTTGCAAAAAATAAAGCATGCAGCAGTGTGGGTTAAAAACAGGTGTTCTATGTGGTGCACAGCCACAAGATGTTCACATATCTTCAACTACAAGTTATAGTAGAGATGGCATCACACCCTACAAGCATGGCACAGAGTGTTTTACTTAGTGAACTTGAGTAATTAAAATAAAATTTGGAGTCTAAATGGTTCAGAAAAGGCTGTGATGACATCCACACACACTGTTCCAGTTGCTATTCTCTCATGGAGATGAAGGAAATACTGGAGCAATAAGTGAAAGAAAGACTGAAGCAAATGTTTTAACAAAAGCAGACATGTTGTGGCTTGCCTGCTCCAGCCGTGGCACATTTGAGTAGAGGAGTGCACCACAGGCACTGATGCAGCTTGTCAGCACCCAAAAGCTACAGAAAGACAATGCCTTCAGGAAGTACTCCATTGCTTTGTGTAGAGTCCTTGTCTCCAATGTGACCTGAAATCATGAAGAGCAATGTAGAGATAGCAGGCAATGGCAAGTCATATCTCCTGAACGCTATCATATTTCCTGGCAAGTGATCCTTCATGAACACATGACGAAATCATCTGTATACTGGTTACACGAAATATTTTAAAAAAGGAGAGAGCTTATTTTGCTCCAAAACTTGTAGCAGCGGACTACATAGTGGGCACAGACTAAGGAAAGGCTTTTTATTTTAAAGGGAGAATAAAGAGAAATACTCTTTATTCTGATAAAATATAATATCAAAACTTAATTTTCATTCACTTTTCAGTGGGAGTGTAATTACTAGATAAGAAAATGAAGGCCAACTTATATAATCTTAATTTTGCATCGAACACCCGCCATGGTTGATTAGTGGCTACGCTGTTGGGCTGCAAAGCACGAGGTCACAAGACCGAATCCCGGCCGCAGCAGTTGCGCTTTGATGGGGCAAAATACGAAAACATCTGTATACTTAAATTTATGTGCACGTTAAAGAACCCCTGGTGGTCTAAGATATTCCGGAGTTCCCCATTGTGGTGCCCTTCATAATCAAATCGTGGTTTTTGCACGTAAAACCCCATAATAAAATTTTGCATCGAAACCTCGGTGCAGGTTTGCTATAGCTTCATCATGGATTTCAAGATGCTCTTTTGTGCTATTTGGCTTATGCCGCTAAAATTGTTCTCAAGACTTACCAAGTTCAGTCCTTGATTCCTTTAGAATACAATGAAGTCCGTGTTTACTTCTAGACAACTGACTAGGCCCGAGCAGAAGCCCTCAAAATCCATGGCAAGCTGATGAGGTAACTTCAAGTCAGCACTGGCACCTGTCTTCGGTTTTTGCATATTTTTTGGCTAACCAAGCCTTCGTTCACGGTAAGAGTAGCTTGTTTGGTACTGCCCAACTGTAATTTACTAATACAGCCAAACCTACTTTTCTGTGTAGTATCTCTTTAAGACCAAATGTGCCCCTGCAGACATTAAATCAGGTGCTGCATAGGAAATACAGTACTCTAGAGAACTTACAGCACTCTATTACAGTAAGAATTTGAATCTGTGTGTGCATGTGTACATATATACATACAGGCATGCCACAAAATTATCACGTCTGTTCTGTTTACAAAGGCAGGGAGGTGATTTCATTTCGATATTTTTGTTTCATTAATTTCAGTTTTGCTCATTGGCTCGAAACTTGACACACCAGTGTTGATCACTCGAATGGCACAGTCGATAGGAACGAAGAAAACAAAGGTAGGAAACCATCATACTCTGTCAGGGCAGTGCTCTAGATATTATCAATTTAATTAACATCTTTAACAGACTATTCAAATGAAATCGTCACACGCTACATATAGGTACAGCCATACGCACATGCAGGATTTCAGATGTTCATATCAAGGCAGAAACTACGCTGAAGTCCCATGGCACATGCAAAACAAATTTCATACCTTTTGTTTCGTGCAGATGTCAAAAACGAGCTGACCGAAATTTGATATCAGGTCATCATCATGTAAAACATTTAGTGTGTCGACGAGAAGTACAATTATCACATCAGCATCCTGAAAAAAAAAGAGAGAGAGAGAGAGAGATAGAGAATTGGTCATATCAGGTGTGGGGACTTAAACAGGGTAACGCGCAACATCCGATTGTAACTCTGACGAACCTACATCTGTGCTCACTGGACCTTTAACTTTGCACGAACACTGCACCTCTCAAGAAACTGCGCGTAATTTTCACAAAGGGTTGCTGAAACAAACCGAGGTCAATGCACAAATCGCAATAACATCTGCACGATGAGCAAAACGAGAACAAGGTAAAAGCGGGAGGGAGCCAACGTTTCGACAAGTGTGCTTGTCTTTTTCAATAACATTTGCAGTAATCTCTGCAGTAATATCTTGTATGACGAAAAATAGCCCAAAGCCTAAACAATCGAGGCAAAATCAAGACGTTCTCACCCGACTACTAATGAATTGAAAACTATAGTTGCACTCATTCAGCTTTCGTAAGTTCTGCTTGAGCTCCACACCGTCTTGGATTTCTTGCTTTCGAACCAAAGTATCGTAGCACTCTTTGAGGCATATCTGCTGTCTCAATACGATGTCCATCGTCGCTATTCAGCAGCAAAACACCTCAGCGTTGGCTTTCAGAGTGATTCGAGGCGCGTTTCAGTTGTACACCAGTTCAACCTGCGCCGAAACGGACGTATTTAAAACATGAGTTCATGGCGAAGCAGACACATACGTCAGCGTTAGATCGCGATGACCTGACCACTCGCTCTAACGATACTCAAAAGTACACGTGAAAGGGTCACAATGCTACAATATCAATATATGCCGATGGCATAAGGGCTCATTGCAGACAGCTCCTCAGAAGGCGGCCATGATTAACACATGGGCGCCACCTAGAATAAAATAACTTCAATGGGCAACTGCCAGCTACTTTCGGTTTTAGAATCGTTTTAGAAGGCTTTAGAATACTTTCGGTTCCTCGTATTCCCTTGGTGCCAAACCGTGAAGTACGCAAAATTATGGCCTTCGAGATAGGTTAGATTGGTCTCGCCCTTACTGACGAGTGCAACGTGAACAGCACTTCGTGCAGGCTGCCCTTATTGCCCTTGTGGCATTTTGTATGGCAACGGCCGTGTTCACTGCACACGTAGTTGTGCACAGCGTCAAATAATCTCAAAGGCCATACCTTTCTCATAGCGTCACAGGCGTCACCGCTTGTCATCAAACAAGCGCAACGCCCTGTGCACAAGTGTATACCCATGGACACGACCCATTTAAAAACATTGGCTGCGATGTCGCACCTTAGTCGAATGATCTATTTTAGATCACAGACTCTGTGGTTGCGCTCGCAGGCAGTGCCAGCGCGCGAAATCTCGGAGGCCGTGCCTGGACCTTTTGGACCATGGAGTGTTTTGGACTTCCTCCATATTGTCAAATTTGGTAACAGAGGCATTTTCAGCCCATCAGAGGGAGCCAGAGAGCTGCTACGGGCTTTCTGATCCTCAAAATGCCGCGATTACTAACTCAGCATGGCGGAATTTGACAGTGTCCAGAACTGGTCCAGAAATCCCAAGCCGACATTTTCAAAGTCATGACGGGGTCAACTTAGTTATATCCCCCTCCCCCACCTTCCCCCAAAATTTTCTTTTGTGCAGTTATTTGCTGCACACACCACCGCACTGTTGCACACATTCTGAAAGGATGTCGATCTAGATAGATATTACGAATTCCGGAGAAATCCTGGGGGTATGCGTGGTCCTGGAAAATCAGGTCGCTCACTCCAAGTAAAGTGTGCACATTTCTAAGGTACCACCACCATTTCAAAGTTAGCGACAAACCTTGATCCAGACATTAAGTGCGACATTGAATGATCCATACGGGGCCTATGCCAGTCGTTCTTCCTCTATTTTACCATCTTGATGTGTGTAGTGCAGCATTTTACACGTGGAATATAGCGCCTAAACGTAGTTTTCGATAAGCTTTGTTGTCACCTAGCTCAAATATGTGACACCGTTCTGGATTCTTTTGAGAACTCAGCGCAGAACTGAAATGCGATTGAAATGCTCACATATATCACTAGAAGTATTCGCAATGCAGACCTTATGGGTGGTCCTAAGGCTCACATCTTTGTCTACTATAGCAATAATAGTTCACACAAATCCCAAGGGACGATTATACAAGCAATATCAGGTTTATGGTATATGTAGACATGTTTCGAAATTAGCTCGTGCATGCGTTATTAAAACGCTGAAGTGCGCCTGCTGTCAAAGCTGGCTTCTCCACAATAAGAGCTTGTGTGCGGAGAAGTACACTCCACTAATCTCTTTTGACAACATTAACGGAGGAAACTTGAAGCACAAAAAGCTAGGCGTTCTAGTCCTCTCATTCTAGTAGAACATTAACTCTGCGGTACCCTGATATCTGCTAGCATCTTTCCTCGCTTGAGTGGTAGCACGGTAGGGTGTAATTAGAAGCGTTACATTCCCAGGCCATGGTGGATTTTCCTTTAACTAGGTAGTTTTCTTACCAAGAAACGCTTTGTGGTCTTATGCTACGACTAGCTGCAAACTTCTTTCACTGACGGGATTTCCACAGAGATCACATGGTTAATCCAGACCAAGCTGCGAGCTGCTTTCATGGTACCTAAATATTCTGTAGTCAACAAAATTTAGAAAATGTAACATATTTCCACAATTATCAGCGACTCAGGATAATATTTATATGTGTCTGAAACACAATAAAATTGCTAATATTAAGGTCCTCATCACTCTGACGTGCTCGATCGTGCTAGGCCTCCGGCGCGGCGCCAACATGAGCTCAGTGTCTCCCTGTTAACGAACGTGTGCGAGCAACCTTCTCTGCTTCAAGAGCATATTAAACTTTTAGGAAGCTTAACCTTTCCCATTACACACGCTGCATGCGCTCAGCAGCACCTAAGTACGGCAAGAGCACGCGGGAGAACTACGGCGCGTGACGTCAAGGCACGACCTATGTTGAACGCGCTTCTCTTGGAACGGAAAGTCCCCCCCCCCCCCCCCCCTCGATGCGCGCGGAGAAGCTTGCGGGCACTGCAGTCAACCGCAAGACGTAATCCGCTTATCAGAAAACCTTCGCTGGACCCCCTGGGCATGCTTTTTGTACGACGCGGCCACAGGAGCCAATGGACAGGTCCAGAAAGAAATTTTCACCCACAAAAGGCAACTTGAAGCGCTGAGCCTTACTTTCTGAAGATGGCTAGCGAAGATCGTCTAGTCGATCTTTTCAGCGGTGTTTGGAATTCACGAAGAAAACAAAAGCCAGAAAGAAAGCAAAAAAAGAAGAAAATAAAAACTGGCTAGAGATAGAAAAGATACAGTTAGATTAGGGAGAAGGAATTATTATAACGCACTATAATATTGCATTATAATAAACAGCGGGCGACCAACGGAGGCCTCAGGCTCGAGACAACATTTCGACAACTAGAACTAGTCTTCGTCAGGGCGAAAGATGTCAGGGCCCTAAGAAGGACAAGTTCCCTTATCGATCGAAACATTAGCTCCGGACGGAGACCTTCCTTGGTCGTAATTTGAGCGCCTCCATTTTACTGTGGCTCCTTTGTCTTGTTTAAATGTAACACTACATAAGCAGCCCAGCTACATAATGCTGTCAAATATTGCCCCTACGGGCGCGCTTCAACTATGTCGACGTCGTGCAGAAGCATGAGATGTGCACTCGCCACCACAACAACCAAACAAACCGAGTGCTAAAGTTTCCATCTACAGAGGTGTCTGCATACATCGAACATGTTAAAACTCATGCGCATGACCATCTCACGAGAAGACCTGCACTAAAAGACGGTGGTTTAGCTTAACATGGCGGTTTCACAATCGACCGCTGTGGGAGCAAGACGTGAGGGCGACGATTATGCACATAGCATACCAAAGCATACAAGAGCATTGCCGCGGTTCCTAAAAAAAAATAAACAACCGAACTGTGCAGCCATCTATTAATGCGTGGTTAATGCTCATGTGCGTGCACGCGCGCCCTCATCCTGTCACTTGTTTTTTATCATACCGTCGTCTTTATCACACAGTTTTATCATACCATTTCCCTCCCCCAGTGTGTAGGGTAACAAATCGGGTGCAATAGGCACAACCTTCTTTTCTATTATTCACTCTCACTGCACGCAGACTCTGCTTACTTGAGTTTCGATGCCCTAATTTGCCTGTGTGTCATCGTACTTACCAACTTTACCTGAACAGGAGACATACACTCAAGAGCCGATCCTCGTGGCGACATTGGAAAATGTGTGTCGCGTTATATTAAAAATAATAATAATAAGTCAACTAAATACCTGCAAAGGGTTGTGCATTGCGCTTGATTGCGCTGCGAGGTCAAGTGACGTTGTATCGACATTATAAAGCGACGTTGCGGATGTGGGTCTACTCGTACGCGATTTACACATCTCTGAACGATGCATGCGTAAGATGCGAGCGCTTTGCTCGATGTCCCGTCAGGATTGTTATTAATTCGCTTTCGAACACGGGAGCTATAGCCGAACAATGGTGACGCGCACGAAGATGGAAAAAAGTGAAAATTTTATGGTTGGAAGCTGCCATCAGGAAACACGCGACGCCTTTTTTTTTTTTTTTTTTTTACAGCCCACGGACAGACAGAACGAACGCGGGGATGAACTAGTCTCGTCTCGTCTTGTCTCGTCTCCCAAAAACTGGCGCATACCCACTATGGGGGATTGGTCAAGAAGAAGGTGGTTTTCCGTATGGTTAGAATTAAAGCAAAACTAGATTTGAAGTGGAGCGTGAGACTAAAGAACTGTAATTTAGGAATGTAATGAAAATATTGTTAAGAATTTTGATAAAGTGTGTTAAATAAAAAAATGAAATAATAGAAATAACTGATGATTTTAGAAATTCAGCAAGGTAATCTTCTTGTCTCTAATAAAATTCTACACTGCAAGAAAAGCGTCCCTGTGGCAGGATCCCAGTGAATTCACCCCAAAAGAAAGAATGGTTGGTGAGGTGATCGAAAGCGCAAGTTTGCTAAATGAGGTTTCTCAGAGTTTTCGTTGTCTTAGAAGGCGGCGGCACGAGAGAAAGCAATGTTCGATAGATTCAGGTGCACTGCAAGAAGAACATAGAGGGGACATAGCGAGACCAGAACTGTGTAGGTAAAAATTTAGAGGCGGTATACGGCATCTCAATTTTCTAAAAGAAACTTCCGATTGCCTTGATGGTCACCAATTATTATTCCATGGGAAGTCAAGATTTTGGAATTCAGAAGAATTCGTTAGCATGGATATTGCAGAGTTTTGCGACATACAGAAATTTCTGTACCTAACCGCGGTGACATAAGCTGATGTCGGCAAAACAGATATGATAGGACCATTGGGGGATGCTCGTGCGAGTGAATCGGCCATTTCGTTCAAGTGCAGCCCACCATGTCCCGGTACCCACTGCAAACATACTTTCTTAAGTACGGAGGTACGATCGAACGAAATGTTCGTTGAATTCTTTAATTTAAAGATGCAGTTAGTGCTCTGCATACAGATGGCGAGTCGGTCACAATAATAGCTAATGGGTCATTTAGGGGGAGTTTTCGTAGTGCCAGAGTCCTTCCATTTTCCAAAAACATGGAAGGACTCTGGTAGTGCTAATATAATGGCTAATAATTCTGCCTGAAATATGGGTGTGAAGTCGGGAAGGTGAAGGGAGTAAGATCATTGAAGAGATTCAGAGACGATCCCCATTCCTGCCTTTTCATTGCACACAGAAGCGTCAGTAGCTATTACATTGTCAATGGTTAGCTGGTGTAGGTCGGCCGTGTAAGATATTAATTACATGTCTGCTTGGTAATAGTTTAGACTGATTTGAAAATATGTCGTCGAACTCAATTTTGAGGTCTGGTAATGCTTTATTTGAATGGCAACCTTGGCGTATGGACACATCTAGTTTTTGTAACTGTGCTTGCACAAATATTATATAAGGACTGTGTAATCTCGACCACGATACTTGAAAAAACTCAGACGGTTCAGTGATAAATGCATATTGCGTACGTAAGTCTATTTAAAAAGTCATATATCTTTAAAGATGTCTGAACCGTAAACATGTGGAATCTGCAATCTAGGGTGGGTATATGAGCTTCCTGATATAAAACAGTGTTGGCAACAAATCTAGGTAGCCCGAGGCATAATCGTAGGGCTTCCCTTTCTAAGAGTATGAGAGGTTTAATTTTGCATGCGGAACCACCGGAAAATATTACGCAGCCGAATTCTAATATAGGCCAAACATACATCTTATATATCATCAGTAAGGTATCCCTACGTAGCCCAAAGCGACAGTGGCTGAGCCGGCGGAGCATAGCTACGGCACGTTCTGCCTTTGTTTTAATATGATCAGTGTGACTGCGCCAGGTGAGTTTGCCATTGTAAAAAACACCAAGATACTTGACTGCGTCCACTTGAGGAATGATTTCCTGTCCGTATTGTAAAGATATATGTACCTGTGCAGTCAACGGGAATACTAATACCGTACTTTTGCTAATGTTTAACGACATACATAACCCCTCTAGCCATGTCTACAGCATTCCTAAGTAATTCTGCAACGACTGATGAATTGAATGTATATTATTTGCGGATGTAAAAAAACGCAATATCGTCCGCATAAACATAAACATGTACTTCCGGAGACAAAGTAATTGTGCTTAGCAAAATGTTACACAATATAGGGGAAAGAACGGAAACTTGTGGTACACCTCTTGTCTGTTTGTGTTTAGACGAAGAAATGCCGTGTTGGTAACAATAAAACTCTCTATCCCTTATAAATTTATAGATAACAGCGGTTATATACTTCGGGAAATTCGTAGATTGGAGCTTATCGAATAGAATCCAGTATTCTACAGAGTCGTATGCTTTTGCTACATCTAGCGTCACCAAAGCTGCGCACTCACGTTTGCGGCGAGCAAGTTTAATGCGGCTGTCTAAATCTACAAGAGCGCACCATATGGAGTGGCGGGGACGAAATACAATCTGACAAGGACTGCGAATGGTATCATCCTACATAAAATTTTTTATACGGCCGTGAATAACCCTTTCTATTACTTTGACGACATTGGAAGTAAGAGAAATTGGTCTTGTGTTGTTTAAATCAAGTCCAGCTGCTTTTTTGTTCAATAGTGGAATAACTTTAGCTACTCTCCACTCTCTTGGAACCCATGGATTTTTTAGAGAGAAATTTATTATATTGAGCAGGTCCTGAGGCGCATAATCAAACAAATCTTTTAGCATTCATGTTGTAATGCCATTTGTATCTGGGGCTGACGCCGGTAACGTACTAATAATGCCCTCAAGCTCTGTCGCTGTTACTTTTACAAAGTCGTCTCCCAAGGGAGGTTTCTTTACTCTTATCGGCAATTTATGCTTGAAACGCCGCGAAAGTCCTTGAGTTGAGCAATTTTCCCAAGTGATTCTGATACTTCTTTTGTTGGTAGAACGACAGAGTCGATATTCACGGGCGCCGGTATAACTTTACGGGATCGAAGAAAGGTACTTCATTAAAACTTCTTTCTGGGCGAGTTGGTGCATACTTGACATAAAAATTCTTACAGCGCAAACACATGCAACCACGATGTGTATGATAGTATCCCTCGCTTTTTGCTAGTGTTTTTCTAGTTTTTCGTTTTCTTCTTTTTTCTGCGCCTGATTCGGTTGACTGCAGGCACGTTCGTTCATAGATGCGCATTATCATTTTCCCCGATTGTATCACTCCCTTCCCCCTTCACTTCTGCCTTTCCCCTTATATAAGGTATCCGTACAGCGCTTGTGTCCCGTCCTTCATACTTTGTGGTTGCATGTGTTTGCGCTGTAACAGTTTTTATGTCGAGGGATCGAAGAAATTTAAACAGGGCTTTTTTATTGCTAGACCTCGAAAGATATGTGCAGTGCTTGAAATCATAATCTTCCTTAGCTTTTGAGACTGTTCGTTTAAACGTAGTAGCTATATATGTATAATCAGCCCAATTAACAGGGCATTGGTTACATAAAAGTTTTTTCCACGCAGCTTTTCTGTGTCTAAAATCTCGCTCGCAGTCAGAATTCCACCACGGACAATATGATCTACCCTTAGTACCTTGCACAGCAAATTGAACTTTTTTTGATGATTGTTTTAGAATTGAACATCCCATTGCTTTAATATCCCTCCCCATGCCCTCCTGAACGTGTTAAGTTGATATTAACGCATTTTAAAAAAAAATTGCGTAATTAACAAAAGTGCGCACGTGACTATCTAAACTGTTTAACGGGGTAAACAGTTCAAAAATTATAGGGAGGTGATCACTATTATTTCCGGAATCAACAGTCTTCCAGGAGGTGACAGACATGCTCGAGGTAGCAAAAGTAAGATCTAGAGCAGATCGCAGCTGACGCCGAACAAAAGTATGTGCTTTCGAATTTAAGCAAGAGAATTGATTTAATAAGACCCAATCCCACAAGCATTTGCCACAAGTGTCCATTCGGAAACCCCACAATACATGATGAGAATTAAAATTGCCCACTACTATTATGTTCTTCTGACTGCAAGCAATAGAGGTACCGAGATGACGGGCATCTTGCACTCCAGCGGGGAAGTACGTGTTAATTATAGAAAAAGGCGTGCAACCAAGAAGTACTATATCCAGCACTAAGATTTCACAGTCTGGGGACATTCTCTGGTATGCTACAGTAGCTCTATGGCAGATGTTTGATGAGGCAAAAAAAAAAAAAAGCTAAGCCACCACTTCGAGATAGGTGATCCAATCGAAAACATCGGAAATTTTTTAGGTGAAAAGTTTGACCAGCAGCAAGCTAAGTTTCCTGTAAAATAATAATATCTGGATAATAGTTAGAAGTAAGATATAATAAATCTGTTGCAGCGGAAAGTATGGAATGACAGTTCCACTGAATTACTGTTAAAGTTCCTATGGTGAATAAATCCGAGACAGAAGATTGCTTGGTCTAAAACGCTCTGTTTTAAGAAATCCTTAGTCGTAATCTCTCTAACGTACTTTTTTGCCTTGGAGTTGGTGGGAGAGCTAGACTTTCTCTCTATCGGTGACCTTGTTCGTTTAAGAGATGGGGGGTCCATATCTACATCTTGATTTTCCCTTCCATCTATGTCGGAGAGACAGATGCGGCCAACTTTCTCAGAAGTTGGTGGCTTTGATGAATCGTTATTACTGAATGGCTGCGCGGTCGACATTTCAATAGGTGGATTCCGCGGTAGACCCGACACCTGACCTGCAATGTTGGCTTTATTGGTTAGTTGGTGTTGGTTAGCCACGGTGCTAGCTGTGAGGACATCACTTGAACAAGGGAGTCGATGAGATTTGTCACAATGTGCTCCATTGCTTTCTCCAACGCCTTTTCTACGGAAGCTGCCACAGCCTGAGAGATTGAGTTTTCCATGCACTGTATTTGACGGGCCGTTATACCAGCACACCCTTGAGTCCTGCTCTGAATTTCTCCAATGGCATCACAACGAGGGCATCGACGTCTGTCAATTACTTCGAGGATTTGCACTTCTTTTGACCTTGCAGGGCAGTTAGGCTCATCTGCAGGGTGTGGACCACTGCAAATGCAGCAGGACTCATTTCGGGAAGAACAGTCATTTGAATTATGGATTTCTCCGAAAATCCGGCATCGTGTGTTGGACTTGCAACCTTTTATGGAGTGCCCAAACCGCCAGCACTTTAGACACTGAAGGACGCGTGGTGATAGAGGATCAACTCGGTATATAAGTGGTCATGTTTTGATTTACGATGGGCGGTTCATTCCAGCAAATGTAGCAATGACTGTTCCTGTGCGCATGCGCTTATTATCAGCGACACGGCTGCAACGATACACAGAAATCACGCCTGCCGCTGAAAGCGTTTCCGAAATTTTTGCGGGACATATACTTATGTCGACACTGCGGACTAGGCCTTTGGTACATGCAAGGTGATGAGGAATGAAACTGCTCACCGGATGTGTCGCAAAAACATCGCACTTCAGTAAATCTTGAACACAAGTCTGGTACGACGAACAGCAAAGAATTCCCTCTCTGCCAAACTGTCGAACCTCGGTGATTTGTTAAAAATTGGCCCAGGCCATTCGGAGTTCGGTTTGAAGTGCCTTGGGATTCTTCATGCAAATCACTCCGCTACCACTCGAAACCAAAGCCGCAGGTGCGCTGCTCGTCCCACTGCGTAAGAAAAGCTCCACCGGCAAATCAGAGGGAGGAATAGAAGCCGACCAGGTGGAAGTCCCCTGGCCTGGCGATGAGAGAGACATTGCAAAGAAATAGGAAATTTCTCTGGAAAGTTAACAGATATTGGAACTAAAGGCTCTAAGACAATTAGGTAAAAGACACAGATCAAAACAGAACCGCCAGCTACTTGACCGAAACCAGCGTCGTGAGCTCCACGGAGCTGGAACTTGCTGTGGACTGGACTTGATGATGATGATGACCTTGATGAGTTTGGCGCATACCCACTCACGGGGATTGGCCAAGAGTCGGGCAGACTTTACTGATGTGTTCAGGCAATGAATTTAACAATCTGCAATTTTGTTGCATAAAATTAAGCGAGGAAAGCTCAAAACGGTTCAGTAGACTGTCTTACAATCAAGAGAATATATATATATATATATATGAAACTGCAGAAACTATATATGAAACTATATATATATATATATATATATATATATATATATATATATATATATATATATATATATATATATATATATATATATATATATATATATATATATATATATATATAGTCATATAATGAGAATGAGTTGGTTGGCTTCTCATTATATGACTAATAAATATCGGGTCCCTCGGTTAACCCCCTTTCTTCTCGTTTATATATATATATATATATATATATATATATATATATATATATATATTCGCTCATTCGCCTGTGCATTGATTTTCACTTTTTGCCCGAGCATTCCCGCGTTGTGATGATGCAAATAAATTTCAACTGCAACTTCAACTTCAACTTCCTTCTTCTTCTTCTTCTTCCTATTATTATTATTATTATTATTATTATTATTATTATTATTATTATTATTATTATTATTATTATCTGAGCGGCTGCCTCATGAGCTCTCGCCATAGTGACCAGCAAATTCACATTATAGAATTTGAAGGCGTTTTGGCCCCGCACAATGTTAATGTAAAAGATAGCAGTCATGAAAGCTTTCAAATCTGTCACACGTTTTTCATGACACGTTCCCTCCTGCAAAAACTATCTGACATATACTTACGCAGCCGACGTTTCAACGGAGAACGTTGAACAGCGCTCTTGAAGTAGTCTCGAGGCAGAAGTGTAGTCAATGCAGGTACGTCGTGGCTCCCGCTGATGTCTTTCGAGATGCCTGTCATTTATAATACCAGAGTTTGTACCAACTAAATTTCGCTAACGCACTTCAACTGTTCTCTTCTTGCCCACACTGCAATGATAGAAAGGCCCATGCATATAATCACGCCGATGACAGGCTTTCTTTCATTGGCTGGAGACGCTATTATTAAACTGTGGCCCTTTCCGCTGCTTTTATTCCTTGCCGAGCGTACGATGCCGGAATCGCGACTGAGGCTGCGGCATGCATGAGGAAAGTTGGCGCAATTTGTATGATGACGAGCTGCTCATTACTAGATCGCGTGCACTTGCCTTTCCTCGTGCGGTTGAAGGGCTTATGTAAGCGCGCAAGAACTTGTCCGGACTGAAGGAGAGAGATAGGAGAGAGAGAGGGGATGGAGAGAGCAGTCACGTGAAACAAACAAACAAACAAACAAACAAACAAACAAACAAACAAACAAACAAACAAACAAACAATACATTAATGTGATGCGTGTCTATCGATGTCCATATCTTTGTGCAGCTTGAATTTTCCGTGTTGCAAACGAGTGCACGCTTACATGCCTCACTGTACGCTGTGTACACTGCGGGATGCTCTTAGAAGGGACACCAAAGCAGCCATATATGCATCAGAGCTCGCACCCTCACCATTGGACTGGAAAACAACACGTGAATTCGTCAGAATAGTGGGACCCTATACCAGCACAGACAGACGTCCTTCTTCTTTTGTCTTCTTTTTTCGCTTACTGCGTTCAGTGAAGTGTGATCATCCTCGCCAGGTGGTACGTAAAGGGTGGTGCGGACAAATTATAGATAATAAAGAGACAATGTGCCGTACCAATTGAGAAGCACGTGCCCATTTTGACAATTTTGAGCACGTGCACCGATTTTTACTGGTTTCGTTCTGCACGTGACGTCAACACGTGATTCGTGCAAGGGCACGTCTTTGCGAGAGCTTTTTGGCCTCTAGGAAAGAACTGATTAGCATTCCAGCATTGACTTCTGCTCGGACTTGAAATCCCTCCGTAGAAATATTTCGCAACAAGGTACTTTAATTAGTTTGTATGTTGCGGGTTCCTTAGCGTTTATGTACGCTGTGTGTCAGTGCCGCGCGCTGTGCGCAACATCTAATATATCATCATTTTCATCTGGAGTAGCCGTTTGGTAAGCTTCTCAATGAATCAATGAGCCTCTATCTCGCCGTTGTATATATGCACTGGCATCGGACAACTCAGTTCGCCATATTGTGCCACGTGCAAGCTGTCTGACGATGTTGAACCCGTGTTATGTCACTGCTGCCGTTATGCCATAGCATGCGGTTAGTCGCAAAGAGTACACTTGATCACGACTGCATGGACTGGGGCGCACGTCTGGTAGACCAGACACCGGACGCGCACTCTAGACCGGTCGCCACTTGATATACGAGGATAACTACAGACTAGTGGTTTCCTATAGAGCGCTGAGACAAGTGAAGGCGTAACCCGAGCCATGAAGTTCCTGTGAAGAACTGTATCGGCTGCGGACTGAGAGTGGCTAACGCGGCGGTCAAGCAACAACAGGAGTTCCAGCACGAGCGGCGAACCCCTGCCCAGCGCTGGTGATGATGATTTGCCAGCGTTCGTCGTCTTCACTACAATTACCCCCGGGAACGAAAAGGAGCCGTCCTGGCGACCTAAGAGTTCACCATGATGAGCGGCCCGGGTTTTTAGGCGCTGCACATGGACAATATCTTGCCCTTGGATACAACTTGACCGAGTATAGTAAGCTGTCTCGCTGCAAAGCGGTACTTTTGCAAGTTCATCTGTAGGCCGGCATTCGTTAAGCATGTCAGGACACATTTTAGCCGCTGAAGGTGTGCGGTGAAGTCCACCGCAAAGACAACAACATCGAGTTAGCACAGGCATGGGTGCCACTTCGAACCACGCAAACCTGTGTCATGCGCTCAAATGTTGAGGGCGCATTACAAAGTCCAAAAGGCATTACGTTAAATTCGTATAAGCCATCAGGCGTGACAAATGCTGTCTTCGGTGGGTCGACTTCTGCCTCTGGCACTTGCCAATTTCCCCACTGCAAATCTAATGAAGAACACAATTTTGCGCCTTTCAGACAGCCAATGGCGTCAATTATGCGCGGCAGGGGATAGACATCCTTGTGAGTGATCTTGTTAAAGTGTCGGTAACCTACACAGAAGCGAACAGAGCCATTTTTCTTCGTAAAAAGGACCACAGGAGACGCCCACGGACTATATGAAGGTCGAGTCACCTAGCGGCGAAGCATGTCGTCGACTTGCTCGTTGATGACATGACGCTCTGAAGCAGATATGCGTTACGGGCGTTGTTGCAATGGCGGATGGGAGCCGGCGTCAATCGCATGCGTAACGGTGGACGTGCGGCTCAAATAATGTTTAGTGGCATCGAAAGAAGAACGAAATTCGTTTAAGACGCATAGAAGCTGTGGACGCTGAACCGGTGTAAGATCATCTGCGATGCGGCGACCTAACACATCAGGGGACAATTCTGTAGATGTAGAGAAAGCAGTCAGAGCAGGGTGGCTGGCAGAGGCCTCGTCGTCCGATACGTCATTGACTTGCTTGTCGCCAATGGTTTCTACATTGCCCAGGTATTCCCGTCGAAGCAGTGTCAGGGGATACGGAAGTGGGTTCGAAACAAGGAGATTGCCTTGCGTAATTCGAACAGCAGCGAAAGGTACCGCAACAGCTTTTCCTTTAAGGAATAGGCCAGCTGAAGAAAACAGCGCGACTGCGTCGGAGAAGCTGTTGCAGCACACGGGCAGAAGCGCTGAGACGTTTGGGGGAATGTCCGTATCTTCCTTCACGAGCAGTTTACAGAGAATGGGCGAAACGTCGGCTAAGGTCCCATTACCATCGGTAATATTTCAACTTCAGCCCATTTGTTATGGTTCAAAAGAAAGCCCTAACGGAGGATAACGTCATGAGAACACGAAGAAGTAGCAATAAACTCAATAGTATCGGACGTCATCAATGAACACGCACGCCGTGTACGCCGCGAGAGGGTGAACATGCTGAGCGCTTGCCGTGCAAAAGGAGAATCTCGAAAGTGGCGTCGTAACTTTCCGGACTGAGTGACAGAGTTTTGCATCCATAACAGAGACGGCGGCTCCAGTGTCCAAGAGATCAAATGCGCGTGCACCTTCAACGTCTATAAGATTTGATGGGTGACCGTGAGGGCTTATGTAGTTCGACGGCGACGCAGTTGACTGCGACAATCAGTTTTCCTCTTCTCGAGCCACAGAACGAGGTCGCATCGGCGATAGTGTGCGGCGACGTGGAGAAGGTGAACGGCAGGTAACGGGCATCGGTCCAACAGCTGACGTGGGCGAATATGAGTCGTAAGAGCTGCAAAATGGCCTTGGCATATCACGGGACGTCACGGGTAATGCGGAACCAGTCGATTGAGCGCATCGGCAAAAGCGGGCGCTGTGACCGGCATATAGCCGCAGGCAAAACACATTGGCCGATCGTCGGACGTACGCCACGAGTTTGCGACAGCAGGTCCAGTCCAGGTCACAGGACGTGGCGGACGTGGCGTCTGGTGAAACAGCCGGACGGCGACTTGTGGTCGGGGCCTAGGTACCATGTTGGCGTAATTGAGGGGCAGAGCTACAGCTGCGGGGGAAGGTGGGGGCCTGGTGACGACTTCAGTATAACTGAGAAGCTCACTGCAGGAATCTGTTGGCGGTGGAGAGGCAAGACTCCGGCAATTTCTCGCTCACTTGCGTGGCGGAGTGAGGGCCCGAAATCTGTAGCAGACAATGGATATGCTGCGGCTGATCGAAGGGCACTAAGGAGAGCTGGCAGGTAACTTCCTCACGCACAAGAGCCTTTATCTCAGTGAGCAGCGTCGACTGGTCGGAAACGGCAGACACTCCAGCCAGATGTTGGTCGTACAAGCAAGGTCGGCGGGTTAACGACAGCTGCCTTCACAGCTCCTCGTAGCTTTTACACAGAGTGATTATTTCTGCCACAGTGCACGGATTCTACGCAAGTAGCATGTTGAAAACACCCTCATATATTCCATTCATAATATTCTTGATTCGGCCTGACTCTGACATGGCCGCGTCGATTTTTTTGTTGCCCAGGATGTCTTAAATGCAGCTCGTAAATGATTCACCCAGCTGTTGAGCTCGTTCTCGCAAACACTGCCTGCGTGCAGCTTACGAACAACAGGGCGGCCAAGCGCGTCTACGAAAGAGGTATTAAACGCTGACCACGTCTGGAAATCCCTCTCACGGTTCTTGTACCACAGGCTGGCCACGCCATCTAGATAACAGATCACGTTGTTCAGTTTGGCTGCATCATCCCATCTGTTGTGCACGCTTACCTTCTCGTACTACGAGAGCCAAACCTCCACGTCGTTGTCATCTGCGCCGCTGAAAAACAGCAGGGTCCCTTTGGCGGAGCATACCGGAGCACACGACCGATGGAGGAGGAGTAGCCTGCCGGCATGCGTCGTCGGGCATGGTGGACGGTAGCGTGCGGGATCGCAGTTCCAGTGCGGCCGTTTTCAAAATACCCAGCACCTCCACCAATTGTGAAGAGGTTCATTGACTGCGGACTGAGAGCGGCTGCGGTCAAGCAGCAGCAAGAGTCCCAGCACGAGTGGCGAACCCCGTGCACAGCGCTGGTGATGATGTTTGGCCAGCGTTCGTTCGTCTTCACTACAGCCCTGATATTATACTTACGCCAATCACGACTCGTGGACATTCTTCAACCTTTTATCAGTCATCTGAACTTGACTGACGCTTGTGTGTTTCTCTTCTGTGTGTCCCGTCAAAATGTTGGGCATTCAAACTTGTCGTATGCCATACCAACACGCCCTTCTTGAACATTAACTTTTCCTTAACTTTAATTATTTTTGCGTTAGCGTATTTTATTCCCTTCATGACAATTCAAGCACTTCATCGGAAGCAGCAAACCTTGCATATACCAGGGGTGACATCTTTAGCTTCCGTTAAGCTCTCTCTCTCTCTCGCTCCGGCCATATCCGTCTTTCTGTATTCTCCTTTCCATCAAATAATAAGTAAGCAAGGGTTAAAATTACCGCCGCGCTCCTATACACCTCTGGCTCAGCAGAAGTGCCGCGGCGTTCCTGAGGCGGAACAAAGTTCCGAGAACCGCGCCACTGAACGGCAAGCGCGTAAATATAGAGACGCGGGGGCAAGTGCAGTGACGGAGCGGCCGTTGTTTCCGAACCGAAGCTTGGCATGCGCCGCTTCCGGAGGAGCCGCGGTGTGGATGACGATCTCGCGTTCGCCCGCACTGATGCGCGGCGAGCCTCTCCGAGCTTCTTCCTCGCGGTGGAACCACGGCGGGCGGCATAGCGCAACGCCGGACGAGCTCGTGCCATTGCACGCCGACGCGTTTCAGCGCTCGCTTTCCCCATCGCGCTGCAGTTGCACGGGGCTCGCGCAACGGCGAATCCGCACACCCGACCGGAGAACGCGCGGTACACTCGCCGCGCGCCGTGGTGCAGCGGTGCCGCGCTGCGAAGGCCAGAAAGAGGTCGCGGGTGCGCTTCTCTGCCGCGGCGCGTTCTTACGGAGTTGGAATGCGAAAGAACTCTTGCGTACAGGGCTTTGAGTGCACACTAAAGAACCGCAAGTGGCCAAAATTAATCCGAAGCGTCCCAACTGCGACTTCCCCTACGATATTGTGCATGTTTGGGAAGTCAAACTCCACAATTTCATTTAATTAGAGAACGTGAGGTGAAGCGCGGAACCGCACTCATTTTGTGAAATCAAACTCGCTCACAAATATGCTCTGGTTGCCAGAATCTAGCTTTTTCCCGGCCATAAGGCCGAAAGAAGGAGTGGGCGAATTGAGGAAGGGAAATGGGAGCTGCTTAGATTGAAAATATAGCGGTATACCACCGTACTTATTAAACGTAGGGAACTTTGCAGGCACGTACACGGGAACACCCCCCTCCCCCCTCCCGAAATTAAGCGGCATAACCTCCCCCTCGCCCACACCACCAGTCCTCACACACATTCCTAAAGCGCCGCCAAATCAATCTTGAGACTCGACAGCTATTCGACGGTTAGGATTTTGCTGCCTTCTATCTCCTTTTGGATGGCGGTATAGTTATCGGCATCTCCTGTGGTGCGAAGGCCAGTTTTCACATTCACATAGATTCGGTGCACGCGCGAATAACTCGAGATGCGTTCAGTTGCCACCACTTGTTGCAACGGTCACGCGTGTCACTGTTGCTTCGTTAGTTAAACCTTCTTTGTTTAGGCTGATCCAGGGACCAGGAAACGGATTCAATTTGTAGTGAGCTGGTCTGTAAGCGGCCGGAGAAAACGCCAGTTTTGTTTACCTTTACCTTTTGCTTCATTATTTCCTCGAGTGACGGCTCGCCGCCACGCTGGCAAATCCTCGGAACCATATACCCGTGATATGGGTAAGATAAAGTGGAAAATAAAATCATGCGAAACAGCATCCATCATCAAACCTTGCATTAACCGTTAAACTTATCAAAAATGTGGACGTCACCCGTTAGCTCGCCTGGTCTTTCCCTAATTGTACAGGTTCTTTCGTGCAATATTGGCAACTGGAAACACGAATAGCAAGGAGGCGACAAATTAAGCGATCTACAAGGGAGAGAGCCGAGGCAACAGCCAAACAGGAAGGAAAAGCGAAAATTGACGAATTTACTGGTTGTTTGTGAAAATATTTATGAACCAACGTCTTCTTATTTTAAAAGGAAGCAGTGAAAACAACGCCGGAAGTGGAGAATGATTCCGTGTGTTTAGAACGATGCTTCTAGAGTTATCAGTTGAGCCGCCTGACGTAGACAATATTCTGCTGTGCTTATGTGGATGTCTTTCTAACCTTCGGCGGTAGGCGCAGTACGTCTAGAACCGCAGCGTCCCACGCGCCACGTGGTTGTAAGGGACTGCCGGTCACGCATCGTTACGCAACTTCCCAAATAACAATACGAGTCGGTTTTGGCACTGAACTTGGTAGAGCACTAAACGAGGGATCCAAAAGAACTGTGATCACTCCGTAAATGTATATTTCTCTGTAATTTTTCCACCGCTAACTCACAAAACGCAACTAAACATATTTATTTTACACTTTCGCTTGATCACTTGTTCTTGGCAGTGTTCTCCCTGCGCTTCTTTCCTGCGTAACTCCATTTGATGTAGTTTGATGGTGTATCTTACAGGCGTACCTGTGAGTTACACCTTATTTCGTTCCTCTTTAACAGGTTTACACGTCTTTATGCCGAACGGTGGGCATTATTCACGCTTATACTGGTAAAGGTCACCCTCTTCATTTGCATAGAAAAAGAAAAGTTACCTTGGGTTGCCCCCTGCCCCCCTCCCCCCCCCCCCCGAAAAATATTTGGGTACGTGCCTGGAACTTTGTATACAGAAACATTGCCATACAATGGTTTACCAACATAGTACCACATTCGGGATCAGCCCCGGCCATAACGGAACAGTTGGTAAAGTTCTTGGTCATGTCATCGGTCAGTGGTCGTGTCAATCAATGGTCATGCTATCGTTGTCGCCTTGCTACTGTGACCACACGCACAATTGCTCGCCTTATGAAAACACGTTGCATTTGGTAACGCTTTGCAGAAGCTCAAACGATGCCGGACAGCCATCTATCTGCAAAATTCTTCGCGTAACGTCAGTACCCCCGGTGCGTGGGATCTGCATACTTTTTTTTCTGGTTAGGCGCGAACTAAATACATCGGATCGTTGATAAAACGTGTAAACTCATAAGTCAACTAACTAGTCGCAAACAATAAACTTATTGCCTTATGTGAAATTGTGATTCATTAACGTGTGTTAGGTTGTTCATATGGACCATATTCTGGCTAAAATATTTTTAGACAAGTGGGCTGGAGTTTTGTAGTGGGTTTTCCGTTCTGTTTAGAGCACTACAGAACATCGCGTTGAATTTCCAACGTTGTCGTGGTTGATAGCCACCGCCACCTTACAGAGGCCCAAGTCTAAGCCCTCCGAAGAGGCATATATATATACCAATGCCCACCTACGGATGACCTCAGTTCGGGCCCTTCGGAGGACTTAGGTTCGATAGCTTAGCATGTCCTATATGTGAATGCAGCCATAGGAGTGGTCACAAGATGTTTTTCAATGTCCGCGGTATGGAGAAAAAAGGCATAGAAACGAAAACTACAAAAGTGCCAGCTGTAATAGAAAACTGTCATAGGCTGGAAACAAATGACAAAAGGCTTGTTTTTTTTTTCCGCTTACCCCGGCGCCAAAATCTTTCTCGATGCAGACCGTGAGGCCCGTGAAGCACGACTTGGGAGAATACAGGAAATAATATGCGAACGTTGACGACGTAACTGGTAAGTTGTACGCCAGCTTGAAACTTCCGCGTGCGGATCAGGTTATAGCTGGCGCTCGCTATAAACGCCACAAACGTGTTCACGTACTCCCACGAAAGGCTGAGAGGTAAACGAAACCGAAAACCGGGGGCGCTCGTCCTGGCGACCTGATCGCACGGCGGGGTCGACGCGGCCGCTCACCGACGGCATCGATCACCGGACCGCCGCGAGTCGCGCAGCTGACGGATGGCATCGAGCCGGGCGCAGCACCGAGCTCGGATCAATGCACGCAAACTTTGTGGCCTCGACACCCGCTGTCGCACAGAGGTCACGTGGTCAGTATACCTAGAAAGCACGCGGTGCACTTTCCTTCTTCTGTTTTGGTGCTCGACACGTGTGGTTGTTGGTCGGTCTTTCGCTAAACTGAAGCGACGGCTACTCCCGGGTCAAACTTGGCCGGCAGCTTCTGTGGTGCAGTCGCCGAAGTAGATTAGCGTGTCAAAGGGACAAGGTATTTGCTTTGTTCAGCATGGCTCGGCGTATTATGTTGCCCAGGTTCATGTAAAGGAGAAGCTTGCGGATAATAATTATGTGCGGCTTCGCTTCTATATGTGTAGCTATCACGCTGGCGAGGTTTGACGTCGCTTAACGATTACAGCGCAGTAAGAGACGAGGCTCACCATGGAGGTAACTGGAAACTTACCGCTGCGTTCGACGGTTGGAAAAAACTGCGATTCCGAGGTAATTCAGGAGAAAGCCAAGCTAGAGACCATGAAAACAGAAGCAGTAAGCTGTAAGAGCTATTCTAATTCCTCGCACTTTGTTCTGTTCGATAAAGAGCTTGGCTTCCTGTATGTAAATAGACAGTTTTAGTACCTATCCTTCTTAATGCGCTAAATAAAACGAAATGAATAAATAAATATGAAAAATTCCAATGCAACGCATACCCGATATGCATAATCCAAAATGATCATATGTGATCATGTTTGTTCCCGCGCGAACCCATACGTTCATATGGGATTATGGCACGCTGTATAAAGGTTGTTTTCAATACGAGGTAAGTCGGTCGGTCGAAGAAATGTAAATTTTTGTAAGAGTGGCTTCCGTGCTAATCACATCAGACTTTTCCGGGCAGTTCTGTGTGTTCTGACAAATCATCTCAGAAAGCAGCAAAAACAATCGCTAGTTTGGCATATTCTATTTTGTTAGCGTCTCTGTTAACTTTCTCGCGCTTTTAAAGTCTGCAACATTTTGCGACTGGACAAGATTTTTGCACCTTGTCTCAGTTAGGGTTTCATCATGTGTGAAGAAAAAATGTATGTTGGGAAAGTAGGCGCAGTTTGGTGGTGTGGAAGGATTTTTATGTCGAATATAAAAGCTTAAGCGAAAATTAAAATATTCGGGACCCGTTTTGCAACTGTCCTCATCTGCACATACCCGCCTGGCTGCAGGGGCGTCATCGCACCTTCCCTCTAGGCTGTTGCATCGTTCATGTACGCAGGGAGCATTTCAGATAGCAGATGTAATTAGAGATCAACGCCAGAAATAGGTTCCCCCCGACTAGTCTTTAAAAAACTTGCTATACGAGCTCTCGCGTGCTTGCTACTGCAACGTACCGCAGTATAGAAATACAGATGCAGGAGCCTTGAAAACTCAAGCTCAGCTCATCTCATGGCTAAAAAGAGGCAAAAAAAGACACAACCTGAGTGACTTTTCTTATACTACAAAAAATAATGGGTTCAGAATACAATACGAGTAATACACGAGAATACAACACGAGTAAAAATTGCCTCCAAAAAAAAAAAAGAAACCCTGATTTTGGGGTCAGTCAGAGGCAGTTGCTTAAAAACCAATGTTTGGCAACTTTTCAAAAACATACTGGGAGTGACATAAATTTAACTTCCCGTGGGCCAATACTACAAGTGGTGTTGCTTTACTGAGAAAATAATGGCGGTGTACAATGCGTTAACTTTAGAGCGATAGGCCTATGAATTTGTAAAATCTTAAAGTCGTTAAAACACTCTTTTTCACCTTTAGTGAAATACGATTTTTTTCAAAAAATCCGTGCTAAGTTTCGCAAAAACGAAGGTTGATTCATTTCTACAGACATTTTCCCACCTCACATAAATATTGTGCTGAAAATTTAGAAAAAAAAAAGCAGGAGTCAGCTGTCATCTGTACACACCCAATAATACCTGCCGCTATTTCTGCGATGAGATATATACCCTCTCAAGAGACCTATGCGTTGAGAAAAAGAAGTTACATTGTTAAAATTTCCGCATGAAAAGATCTCCCTTATACAGGCTGCGGCCAGGGATCAGTTTCTTGCGAATTCTTTGCTCTTTGCGCAATTAAACCCGCTCGTTCCTGAGGTTCTCGTGGTGTGAATCTTTGTTGATATCGTCAGTCCCCTTCTCAGATGGCCCTTAGATTCCTCTTGCCACCAAAGACAATCTTCCCGGCTTTAGTGTTGAACTTGCGTGTGTGTGATCGTGCTTTACTTGTGCATGCATTGAACTCTGCAGGCGCAACTTCGCATCCAACTTTATGCTGACGCAGTTCTTGTTCCCACACATAACGCCACGGCGAAACCATCCACGTCCTCGCTCTTTTTAAACCTTTGATGCAACATGCGCGACTGCGACCGTTGGTTTCAGATGTTGCCGATGCTATGTTTATCTCTTCGGGTCACTGCACACATACATTTCCCTGTCATCGTTTCAGTCACCTGGCTCATCTCAATGCTGAGCTTCCTCGCTACCGCTACGTTTCTACGCTGTATTACTAGTCGTCGTACCACTGTCTCATAAATGTGTACTGTTTGTTATTGGACTCTTGTCGCACATAATTCTTGAGTCATTCTTTCTGTCATTTTGTTTTTGTCCTGCCTGTGTTTTGTTTGTTACCTCTTCTCAAACACTGACTTCATTTTTACCCATGCATCGAACCAAGGGATATCCAAGTCAATGCCTTCTTGATCCCCTTCTTCCACATTTACGTATTCATTGCAGCGACTGCACGTCTTTTAGAGTTGCCGACCATGAGCTCGCTTTGATTCTTCTGCAGACCCCAAAACCCTGAGTGCCTTCTGGTCATTTGCAAGGCTCTACATTTGCTTCAGCACTTTCTTTTCAACAGAGGACAATGTCGTCAGTGCAGTATGTGTGGTTTAACAAATTTTGTTGCTGGGCTAGTTGGTTCATTATTGAATGGAATAAACGAAAGCACAAACTTCAAACTTGACGAATAGAAAGACAGAGATCGCCTGTTCTATGTCTCTGTATTGCTTTGCGTCCTGTTCGATGTTTGCGCTTTCCTTTATTCCATTCAGTATGTTTGGTGCTTAGACGTGAGTATATGTGCGTGCTGCGCCGAGACAGCCATCGCCACGTTAAACAGGAAACGGTGCAGCGCTCAACATCGGTGGACTCCAACTGTGACACCGAGGCTAGCAGCTTCGAGCCTTCGTCCTTGGTTCCCCGTACATTTCCCTATCAGCCGGTCATGCTTCTCGGCACGTTGTTTCCTTAAACATCCTACAGACTTCCTGCCTTGGCATTACATCACACACGCTCTCTCTCTCCGCGTCAACAAACTCAACGCACAACTGCCACTTCTCCGTCGTTTGTCTCAGAACGAATGTTGCAATTTCTTGCAGAAATGTTGCATATTAATCTCATACCTATCTTCACGAAGACGTACGCGAGCTGAATCCATTCTAAAGTCTTCATTGTGGGTGCTATGGGATCCATGTGTGCTATTTTCACACCTTGTCATTTTTGTGAGCTGTAACCCTTATCTTGTATTATAGAGGAAGAGATCGAGAACAAAACAGAAATCAGACGCTAGCGCTACTACGAATTGTGCTTATGCTTCACCGCCGCAAACAGATAGAGAATCTCTTTATTGGTAGGCGGAGATTTTTGTTGTTGTGTATATATTACCGCTGACATGCTCTCACCATAGGGAGAGGAAAGTGGGTTGAAAAGATTGTTGAACAGATAAAACACTCATGCATATATATCCCATTTCATTCGCTGTTCTAGTTCGCAAACGTCATAATTAGATCAAGGCCCCACAGTATGTTGATCACATCTCCCGGAACCTGTCCGGCTTCTGTGGTATTCCGACTGGCCCATCTGCTTTATCTTTGCTCATTATTTTCAGCGCTTTCCCGTCACCTCGCTTTTATCGCGATCTCCCGGACACATTGGAGGAATCTATCGTCCTCATGGCATCTTCGTCCTGTATGCGCGTTGATGAGTTGGCGGAGATACTAATTATACCACGCCAAGTCCCTCAGTATACGCTCCCATAAGTTCCCTCGATCTGCATTACGTGGATCATATATCTCTTAAAAATTTTATTTAAAGGTTTTACCTTGGTGGCCGCCGTAGTAGAGGGTCGTGCATTAACTTTGATTGATTTCGCGTACTACAAAGTGCAGCACACGAGTTTTTTTTTTTTTCGTTCCGCCTTCTTTGGATTGCGACCGCCGCGCGGCCGGGGATCGCACCCCGACCTTATGCACAGCAGTGCAGCGCCAAAGCCACCGAGCCGCCGCGGCGGACGGTGACATCCTCTGCTTTCTCGGGTACTTGTAACTTGTAAAATTACTTCTTTCGTTCGCCTGTTCCAGGATTAGTGCTCATTTCTCCGCGCTTTCTAGTCGCCTTTCGCCACCCTCTCCCTTCCCCGCTCCTTATCACGGAGACAAAGGCGCTCGACTCCTACGAGGGTGGACCAAGATGGAAAGTTGGGCTAATCGATATGCGTTCGTGGTAAAGGTGCAGCGATTGCGGCGTCGGATATTGTGTTGCCCGAGCTTTTTTCGCGCTGTACATTTACGTAAGCGTGGCCGGAGAGACGCGCATGAACGCGCCGAGCCCTCGCGCGAGCGTACAGCGCAGCATTTTGTTTCCAGCGTTCCGGGCTCGCATCGCTGCTGTCCAGAAGCGGTCGCTCGGACGCGAGTCCAGCCGGCGCCAGGGCCACGACCTCCCCTGGTGAGCGAAACCACGCCCTGGGACACCGTCGCCCTCCCCGTGGAGCGGAAACTCAACGATCACGAATAGACGGGCGGTTCTGTCGCCGGCCAGACGCGACGCCTCCTTCAATAATGCAGCCACGCCGCGCTCTCTTTGCACGTGCGTCGGTTAGCCGCCGCGTGTGCAGCGCGAAGCTCGCTAGCCGGGCGCTGCAACAAACAGCTCCGCCCCATGCTTTGTGTCCTCGCAGGAAGCAAGGATGGATAGCCAACGAGGTAGGCAAGTCACCTGGTGCAATAATTATCGAGTCCGGCAGGGCAGCCCTCGACTCAGACTCTCTGGTACGAAACAAGTGTCGGAAGTGTGCGAGATTTCCTAATAAGAGCTTCGATAAGCTCGCCTGTCATTTTTTTTTTAACGCTTCGATGGCATGGTTTGTTTATCTGCGTGTATTCTATGCAGCACTGTGTTCAGCGTCAATAACTTGCACCTTTTTCTTCTACTGTGCTGACATCCACGGAAGGTCTCTTGCTCAAAGTATCAAGAACACATTGCTAGTCTTCGCATCACTTACAAAAGAAAATACTGCGCTAGAAACAAATAAGATAAAGAAAGAGAGACCAAAAGAGAGAGGAAAATCGCCTTATATAGTTATATACCGTGCGGTGCGTACTTTCACGGGCTGTGGTTAATTTTGGGTCAGCAGTGTATGACGAGATCTCACAGTATTGTTTGTTTGTGTTGTTTTTGTTGTTGTTTCGTCGTCGTCGTCGTCGTCGTTGTTGTTGTTGTTCCCATTGTACGTCGCCAGTAAGGCGTGCGGCGAGTTTCACGTGGTTCTGCCCTGCTGACTATGATTTCGTTTACCGTGCTGTACTTGAACCCCATATTTATTTCCTTTCTTTTATCAGGCTTTATGCTTTAAGCGAGTTGCGTTCACCTTACTGTTCCCAATCTTTGTATGTGCAGGCTCGGTAACACTCACCTTAGGCAGCGCGAGAACGACGCTTTCTCGATTGTTGTAGCCACAGACGTTCACGTGCGACCGCTGCTTCGATGCACTCTCCTCGCGCGCGTGCATTGTTGCAGGGGCAGTGTGTCGCTCGCCGTTAGCTGGCCGTGCCAAAGGCCCCCCAAGGTTCGAGGCAGGCCTACACTACTCCCAACGAATCGCTTAACCGTGCCTACAACTGCGCACGATAAAGGTCCCCAGCAGGAGGTCACATGATTATGATAATGTTTGAAATTGCAACTACCATTTTTCTATATTGTAGTGCGCTATAACACGCAGCTGTTACTGTCACGACAAGCGCGTTATAGCTAGCGTTTATCATTCTTGCACTTTCTTTCTCTTGCTGACGTTATTTCGCGTTACCGCGAAGTAACCGTTTGATATTGAATTTACACTGATAATGAAAATGAAAATATGTGCCACGTATTCTTGTATCTGATGTTGGGCGCTATGTCATAGTAACCTAGTCTTTGCACAGAGTTTGTCACAACACATTTTAGAAAATGATTTTTCACGAGAACGTCCCTGTTCCTCAATCAAATAAAGGAATAAATTTCACTCCGGAGCAAACCGTTTTCTCGCTCAGAACAGCGCCTAACAACGCACCTAAGACGTGCACTCACTCGCTTTCGTTAGCTGGAACAGCCAGGAATGTGAAAGCAAGCGGCAAGTTTTAATTTACCGTAGTGGTTTTGAGTTGAACGCACACGCGTACCACCCCCTGCCCAGTGCTGCGGGCCGCGCTTCGAGCAGTGTTTTGTTTTTGCCTCGGAACACTTACGTTAAGCAGAGAAGCTCTCTTGCCGTTATAGCGATGTATTGGGAAACGGGGCGCCGCAAATTTGATCACACGAAGTGCAAATCTTTCTCTTTTAATTTCCTGTACCTTGTCAGCCGCCTCGACTCATTGTCTTCAGTCCAGATGAACTTCATTCGAGTTATTCTCTAGACGTCCCCATTGCCTTACTTAATTTGTGTCTTATTTATTAAACGTTTTGAACAAGAAATGTCGCTGAAGCCAACGTTTCGACGAGAGCACAAGCGAGGGAAGCCTCAGCGCACAGCAAACTTTCAGGCAAAGAAAGTTGTCTTCGTCAAGGAGAAGTCTCCTTGTCTAAACGTTGGCTCCAGCCCGAAACCCACCCAGTTCGCCCTCCGTTGACCAGCCCGAAACTTCACTTTGCATTCGTCCATCTGCCTTGCTTGCTTTTACTTTAACGAAACGATGCGCTAACAAGCTTCAAAGGACAGGAAGCATAACGACAGAAAGCATACTGTCACGTTGTAGTGACGTTTAACAACTTTGTCGTGGCACCGCCAAATCACCCCATCACCACGCACAGTCAGCCCGTTTGAACAACGAAAAAAAAAAAAAGCCAGGATGCGTTTGAAGTGGGCAACTTCCTTCAATCCATATTTGGTACGTGCTGCTATAGTGTGGACGTACTTGAATGCAAACGACTATTCACGAATACGGCTATGTGACCTTGTGGGTGCGCCCGCGTAGGGCAGCATTGGGACGGGCCAATTCTGGTGAACGATGTCAATTCTTTTTTTTTCTTTTCCTGCACGCATTTTTCTGATACACACTATGCCCTGACGCTGCTTCCCGGGGGTCGGCGAGCCGGAAGTGGCCGTAAAGATTTGCCATTTGCGCGTCGCGTGCCGTGCATGCGTGAGCATAGCAAATGACCGCACGTGGTTCGGTCCGCAAGCGATCCGTCGATGGCGGGACGTGCGAGGACTGTCCCGAAGAGGCCGAACGGTGCCTAGCTACGCTGAGCTATAGCAAAGAACAGCGAGGGAAGGCGGGATAACGTCGACACTTTAGTGCGGCCGCACGGCTTGATAATGTCTCGGAACACGCTCCTTGTGTGCGGCCAGAATATCTGCCGAGAGGAGAGCGTCAAGCCCAAGAACGGAGTATACCAGCAGGTGCGAGCAGCGCGAGATTCACCGACGGCCACGCGCAGCTTAAGCGTGTCAAAACGAACGCGCGAACGCGTAGCCGTGATGCGTGCAGCACCAGCTCGTGGTCAGAGCCACTGGCGCGTTACCGTCGTTGCTACACGTGTACCGACAGCCGAGCGCTGGTGACAGGCCGCGTTGCGCTGCCATCCAGCCTACATAGGTGGAAGCTCTGCGAGTTGCACTCGCGTCAGTCTTGTAATAAGAGCGGCCTATACACGGAAACGATGTGAAAGGTGTTATTGTCGATAAGTATAGATATTCACTCCTTAAGCGTTCAACTGGACTGCAATCTCAGTCATTCCAACATTAGCGTGCGGTTGAAGAGCATCATAATCATCACCATCGGCCTACTTTATGTTCACTGCAGGACGAAGGCCTCTCCCTGCGATCTCCAATTACCCCTGTCCTGCGCCAACCGATTACAACTAGCAACCGCGAATTTCCTAATTTCATCGCACCACCTAGTCTTCTGCCACCGTCCTCTACTGCGCTTCCCTTCTCTTGGTACCCATTCTGTAACCCTAATGGTCCAACGCTTACCTAACCTGCGCATTACATGACCTTCCCAAGACCATTGTTTTCTCTTAATGTCAATTAAAATATCGGCTATACCCGTTTGCTCTCTGATCCAAACCGCTCTCTTTCTGTCTCGTAAACGTTACGCCTAACATTCTGTAGGTTAAATAAGACATAGCATTCCTGACTTGCTAGCGTATAGGCCCGCAGCGTTCCCGGGAAACTACGGGAACGCTGATTTTTCCAGGGTAATCTGAGATGATGAAAGTTTGTCGAGCATGCTATTGATGAATCGAGGGGATCTCTATTACAGCGAATCTGTTAGCCTCTTTTTATTGGTCGGCATTTTCCGCGTCCGCATCCATCAGCAAAAATGTGGGCTGATCCTGAAAGCAGTCTAGGGCCAGGAGCAGTGGCTTGTACCCGTGTAAGGCAGAGGCGTCAAGCAGTCACAGAAGTGAAGCGAACAGTGCATGCATTCTTTGGAATCACGCATACAACATGCAGAACAGCATACGTTTCAATAAAGGACAAGCACAAAACAATCATCCGAACCACCTAATTGATGATAAGGCGCTCTTGATAAAATGCCAAGCTAACGGCAGCTTGCGACGTGGGCATCTACGTCCCTAGCCTTTCGTATATAGAAGAACCAGCCTCGCAACTGACTTCACTGTTGCTGCAGCGCCGCTATGGGCGGCAGCGTGCTGTAAAAATTATGACTACTAGCATTACTCTAAAGCAAGAAAGCATTGCATGCCCACCCTTCAGCAGTTGTAGTGGTGGTTTCCGACAGCTTCACACTTTCGCAGGGCCGGAATGGCGAGTCAACTTTTTGTTAAAAAGTTCTTGCATCTAATCGCTGTTATATAAGCTGATAATGAGAGAACATAAATTATAGTTTCACGCAGAGCTCCTGGCCACACTCACAACTACTATCTCTTCTTTTCTTGGTGATGACGACGACCTAAAATTTTGGCGCAACCAATTTCCCATTTATGAGAGGATATAAACCACAAAACTAAGGGGGGTTGGCCAAGAATCGAGTAGGGTAGGCGAAAGTGCACTCATTCAATAAATTTTCAAAGATCAACAAATGAAATAAAGAAAAGCAGAAATTAAAGGTGTGATCGAACAGTCAGACGCTGTTGGTATAATTTCTGAGTTTTAATAAAACATAATAGTAACCAAATGAGATAGAGAAATAAATAACTAAAATAAACAAAATGATGTTAACAATTTAGTCAGTGGGAGCAACAAATGAAATTTTCTATGGCACTGCATAACTCATTGTGCACGTTCCCCAGTAAGAATAACAATGAGATAACAGTACAGAAACATTAATTTCTCCCCTGTCTCCTTTGTTCCCTGGCTTGCTAGTGTGCGTGTGTGTTTTTCAGTTCTTTTCTTCGTGTGATTTCACTGAGTCTGGCGTTTCTTCTCGATTCTATTTTAGAGTCCCCCCAAAAGAAAGAAAGAAATACAAAGAATAAACAATAAAGACAAACGATTAGATAACCTGCTGCTTTTTAAACCGTCCATTTCTCGGCCAATCCACCGTAGTGTGTAAGAAGCCCCCACTGGTGAGAAACAAAAAGAAAAATAAACTCAAGCAAATGCAACGCTGTGTATGTAGACCTAGGCCGCTGGTGCACCATACAACCTTGAAGAGCAACTCACGATACCTTGCTCGATACGAGTGACGGATCAGGTTCAACGTCTGGTTTTACGTGGCGCGCGCAGTGTACTGTCGGGACAGACTGCGAATAGTGGTACGGACCTACTTACGATCCGATGTTCGACTTTCGGGTGCCCTGCAGCCTCAACAGGCGCGATCGGGCATGTCCACAACATCATTCGGCTAAACGTCGCAAGTACTATATTCTCATATACTATATTTGCGGCGTAATGATACGCAGGAATTTGGGAGAATTGCGGAGGGGAGGGAGGGCGACGATCACTTGTCGCAGCTGTGATGTCGATGAACGAAGCATCACAAGGCCGTAAATCTGCTACAAAACAATAGGGCTGCGCTACGAATGCCACGCGCGGAGAGAAAGACAGAGCAGATGCAGAAAGCGAGTCAGCATTAAGAGATTAGAGCCGTTTCGTCTACGGGCAGCTCCTGTGCCTTTTGGCCGTCAATCGATCGGGGCCAGGAATTCGAAAGGCGGGCTCCGGCGTAACGAAGACAATTGCGTCCGTGCAGCTTGGTCCTGTTCTCCGATAGCTGCCATTATATGCCCGCTTTATTTCTGCTTCGTGCGAGACGTTTCTTTTCGACGAAACGTGCGCCGTGTGCCGGTCTGGATTGCCCCCGTCCGTGTACCGTCTCTCCGCGTGTATACGTCTACGGCTGCCGGGGGAGGAAGAAAAGTGGGCGGGCGGTGGCGGCGAACAAGATGACGAAAAGAGTGCGGGAAATTGAATGGAACTGCACTTCCCGTCGTCGTCGTCGTTCCTTCAAACAGAAATCAATTATCCTCCGGCAGCCGCCCCCACGGTTCGGGCACGGTTTCCGCTCAGCTGCCGGCGAACGAAAGGGTTCCTCGGTCACGGACAGATTGGCCCGCGTACAGGGCGCCGTGCGCGGCCGTGGGAGGTCCCGCGAGCGTCCGGGACTGGCGCGATCGACTACCCTTGGCAATACGGGTGTGTTCGTCTTCGGCCGAAGGTGGCCGGCCCGTCCGAAGAACCTGCTGGACATCTCGTAGCGACCACTTGGTTTGGTTTGGTGCCTGTGGATATGGCTCAACCCACTACGGGGGGATCGGCCATGAATCGGGTGGAAGTAGGTTAGAAGGGAAGAGTACTTAAATAGAATTTTGTAATTTAGAGATGATATCAAATAAATACTAATCTTTATTACCAATTTTCGGGCTGTAGTATTTTAAAATTTGAAGTTAATATTTTTGTGTTCATATTGAGGAAAGTAAAACAATTAAGTTAACATTGCAGTATCTTTGTTGCGGTGATGCGGAGGCTGCACAGTGTTGCACAGGCTGCACATCACTATTGTGATCATGATCATCATAATGGCCGCCGCCTTCATCATCAAACCCTCTTGGCAATCCCTAATACAACCGGCACCAATTCTTTCTCGCTCTCTTTCTTTTCTTTCTTTTTTATTAGCTGCAAACTTTGCTACCTGTCCGCATCAGCACTTTGGAGGTTAATGCTTATTTTTTATTTCTATCTGAAATTATGACGCGTAGCAAACCAAGGAAACAAAAACAAAACAAAAAAAGAAAACATAACACATTTGTTCTTTATTTTTCTGCTTCGTACCTTTCCCCATTCTCGCCTCTTCATCCGCCAAAAACACGCTTGTTATACGAGAATACTGAAGCAACGTGTGCTGTTGGGAGAGTTTGTAAATGCTTGAAAAATACGAATGAGCACAAGATTAACAGGGACGAATAAAGGCACAGGACGCATGCTTACTCACAAGTGATGTTTGTGGAAACTATCACGCCAACATATTCATTGTCGTGTATGCGCGAAAATGCATGCACACATATGCACCTGCGTTAGAGACACCACATGCAGTTTTAGTTAGGAAAAGGGAATATGAAATGCTCTATAGACTACGTTCAATTTGTCTCGTTAATTTTCACTGTGTGTGCGCCTGAGAACTTGGGGGAATGTAGATGTTCACATAACGCTTTCAGTAAACATCAGTTGTGAGTGAGCACCTGTCATGTGCCCTTGCTCGTCCTTGTTTACTTTATGCCGGTTTTCAAACAGAATATCGAAATATGCGTGCAATTACTTTTCTCGACGTAAACAAGCTGGTAATAATATAAAATGTTCCAGTTTCGCCGCCACTCGAAGCAATGGTTGCGATAGCAAATTTTTGGACAGCTATACGAAGTAAAGTTAGTAGTTTTATCAGCTGCATGGACTGCTGTGAATATTCGCTAACTAAATTAACAAGCACGTTGTCAAGCGCGCACACGCAAACACATCTCACTCGATGAGCGCGGGCACTCGTTGTTAGAACGCTGGCATGATGAAGAGCGGCAGCAGCGGTGAGCTAATCGTGCTGCCTCTCGCTTCAACGCAAACTAGGTGCGCGAGAACACTCTGCACACGAAGCCATCAGCTAGAACCGACCGGCTAGCCTTCGAACCCAGTGCAGGTTGCCTCCAAGATAGGACGCGCGCGGCCGCTCTCAGCGGCCGAACCTGGAGTAGATGTGCTCTAACCTGGCCCCTTCGACCCCCTCCTAGCACGCATGAGAAGACGGCGCGCACCTCTCCCCGCTGTAAGGTCGCTCTGATTGTTCGGGTTCGTAAGTCTCACGAATCGGCCTCGTGCTTTGTGTATAGAGAGGGGGTTCACTTCCCCCCATGTCAGCGGGGCGACAGTTGCTGTGTTATGTGGAGTCACAGGCAACGCGCGGGGTTGGGTGACGCGTCGCGGCAGGTGCCAGGCGGGCGTGTGCCGATTCCTGGAAGTCAGTATTGTGCGCACGATGTTGGCAGTCCGCCGACGGGTCACACAGACCAGCTTTGAAACGAACCGCTGTACAAAAGGTATTGTGGGTCTGGCGCCCGAGTCCCTGACTAATTGGAGGCGCCGCCGAGGTTAAGAAGGACTTAGCAACTCTGACTCCGTGCCGCATGCAGTGAGCATGGACCTAATCCTCTACGCGTCCGGAACGTAATCGCCAGCCTTGTTGTTGGGTGCGACCAACGTTACTAGACTAGCTTCAGTTGTAAAACTCTCCGCCCGCGCGCTTACAGCCGGTGTCGCCACTTCTGTGACAGCCGCCAGATGGCAGCGCCGTTCCATCGGGCTCCACTGCAGACGCCTCGCCGCAGCCTTTAGCCCGTGCGGACGGGCAGTTTGCGCGTGTTTCACGCTCGCTGGCGTTCTCCCTTGTCCGAATTAGTGATACCATGAGAAAGCGGTATCCACCTACAGCAATAAGATTTATCGTGCCAGTTGGTTCATACTGTAATAAGGGTAAACTGCACGAAAGAAAGAAACGCATAGAGCGAAGCGCGGAAGCTGTGTTTTTTCCTGCCGTCTTAACGTTTCGCCCAGTTTAGGCTCAGAAGCCTGAACATTTGGCCAAAGTGTATGATTAGGATGATCTTCATCCCCACCGAGGCTTCTCGCCACGCCAAAGAAGCGCAACAAAAAGAAAGATGAGGTCAGTCTTTGAACACACAAGCCACACACACACACAAAAAAATATCATCTGCTCTTCCACTCCGTGAAGATGGTTAACCAGCGAAGCTGAAACGTGCGGCCCGTGTTTATCACTGGGTTAATCTAGAGGATTCATCAAAGTATTTCTGAATTATGCGGTAACACACACAATCGGCTGCGATTGAGAGAACGACGTCACTGACGATATGCCCGTAGTCCGCCGTTGTCGCTTGCGTTCGATGTCTCGAGTTTGCTCGGAGGCGTGATTAGCTGCTTTCGCCCGATTTGCGATTATTCAAAATTAAGTTTCTTCAGAAATTAAATCTATCCGTTACGTAAGACAATGAGTGGCTCATACTGCCTTAAGCAATGGCCCCTCCCACCGTAAACGCGGCCTCCCCATTACGATGACAGAAGTGAAATTCTACGCTGGAATGATGAACGGCAACGCAGCCAGCTGTGGAAGACGACGATGAACGTAGGAGTAGTGGCACGAGCGCGTGTGCCGGTCGGCACAAGGAATAGCCGAATTCATGGCCGTGGTGCTAGCATTACGCAAATTAGGACCGTCAATTACGTCAGCCGTGATAGTCACTGATTCTTTATCATTGTGCTCATCCCTTACTGCTTCTAGTTATTCTCGCGTGATGAGGACATTTCAATCATTGGCACCTGGTTACATGAGAAGCGTGCGTTTGATTTGGGTGCCCGGCCATAAAGGACTAATCATTAATGAAATTGCAGACTCTCTAGCCAAGGCATCGATAAGTGGCCCGATTCTTCCTTGCTGCCCTTTGACTACTTATGTAATTGCAGCTAGATTTCGCAGGAGTATCATTATACAGTCAGTATCAGGCTCCGAAATTACTAACTCTGTGGAGTACGGACATCTCCTGCACCCTTGGAACAGAGATTTTTGCCGAACACGGAAAATTGAAGTGTCCATCACGAAGCTGCGCTGCCGTATACCTGCATTGAACTTCTACCTCCACAGGTCTGGTCTGGTGCCCTCACCACTATGCTCATTCTGTGGCGAAGCGGAGACAATCGACCATTTCTTGTTGTCTTGCAGAAGTTTTTCTATTATAAGAAAACGACTACTCGAAATCCCGCTTCGCTCTATTGGTCTGACTTTATCAGTGCCTGTGATCCTATCTTTTGGAGCCTCCACTGTTGGGTTCAGCAACAGAAATGTTTGCTTGGCGATCCAAAATTACCTCATTGAAACTAATCGATTTCCTTGTTAGATTGATCGTTCTCCCTCCCAACCATAGCTTTCTTTTATTTCTTATCTTTTATTAATTATTATTATTATTATTATTATTATTATTGTTATCTTATACCCGGTTTTCATCTGATTATTTCTTTTTTCTCCAAACACAAAACGTTTACTTTTAAACTCACACGCCCAAATTGTTAACTCCCTTGTTATCATTATTATTTTAGGCACCTAATTAAACCGCCCGATTCTTGGCCAATCCCCCACTGTGGGTATGTGCCACGGCCACTCAGGACAACAACAACAACAACAGAATCGCTCTGTTCCACGCCGAGCGAAGCGTCGCATTGCTGGCGGCACAGAAAAAGCAGCGCGCCGAACTGTCGACATCGTTCCGATAGCCGCCTATGCAGCCAGGTGCGCAGCACGTCGGCATCGTCTGCTTATATTCTCAACAAACTCGGCGAAAGCTACAGTTTCGCGGATTACATGCTTGCTGAAATTCGCCTTCAGCAACGAACCACACAATACGCTGCACCGCGCGCTTAGTCCGGCCCGCCCGCGTAGCCGGCTAGTGAGGAAGTGAAGCCGGGCGCGACTGCAGCGCCACGAAGGCGCGGGCGGGTGGCGGTTCCGCGCAACGGCGCCGAGTTTTAAAACTGAAGCTAGTCTAGTAACGTTGGGTGCGACTGCCTGCGTGGTGTCTAAGACCAGCTTACCGTGCACGCTGTAGGAATGCGGTGCACACGTAAAGAGTGCATTCGCACGACGGCGTCTTGGAAACACGCACTCAAAGAACTTTGTCTTGTAGACAATAAGTTTGAAGGACAAGGAGGGTCATCCGTCTCCCAGACGGCCAAACTTTGAGTACAGCGGCACTTCGTGGTGCCGGTGCCCCTGCTTCCGAGACATTTGCAGCCTAGACGCCGTTGGGATTTGAAACGGTCTAGCGATAACTTGTTCGGGCCGGGCGTGTTTTGCTGAGCCCGTCACTAACTACGGAGAAATGAGAGGGCAACCGAGTTTTGGCGAAGAAGGAAAAGAGCTTTGTTTTCCAATATGTTTATTTTTAAGAGTAAGCCCATCCCTGTGGGTTGTGGCTTAACAAACGGTTGACTCTGATTGGCAACTGAACCTGTGGGACGGGCCAACGGCCCTACCGCCTTTTTTCTTTGTATATTTGGGCTATAAAAATCGGGACGACATGCTGTCCCTCAGACTTGGCTGAAATCAGGATTGCTGATAGATCAGTGAGCCTCCGTACTATGTACGTTAAAACGAGTCTGGGCTCTAACAGTCATTGAGACAGTCGAAGAGTGAGACCTTGTTCGTCAATTGTTGAAGTTTGTAATGTATTTGTTTTACCGGCCATGTATATAGAAAAGTTTGCCTATAAATGTTTCTTGTACATCTGACCTCATCGTTTCCTGCCTGCGTTTGATCATCAACTGCCGATCATCGTCCGAGAAGCTTCAAGTTCCAACGGTGAAGCGAGGACGGAGAACGAACGAAACTTTACTGGCGCAGCACGACAGGATCGGCAAGCCCCACAACGAGGAACGAGCAGCGAGCCAGGCGCAAGGAATCAGAGGGCCACCAGCGAATTCCGCAAGGGTTGCAATTCATCTGGACAAGGACGTCAGGCGGCACCCCCAGCAGCAACGGGTGAGCGGGATTCCTTGCGTTTTGTCTAGGTTGGCATGGCTGTTGTTCAGTGGGGTTAATGGTGTTCACGCGCAGAACAGCGAATGCGAGTGAGGCTAACGTAAACATTGATACGGCATCTGAACAAAGAGAGGGTCAGAGACGGCAGGAACTACAACGCATCGGAGAGACCGAGTCTGAGACGTCGGATACTGAAATGGATAGTGAGACGCAAGGAGCTTCGCAGGCTCCGAGCACGACAGATCCAGAGGCCATGGCGGTGAGACGCCTGGAGCTGGAGCTGGAAAAGGTGCGCCTACAGCTAGAGTGCGAGCGCATTGCTCTACGGAGAGTGGAGCTCGAGCAGTCGAGCAGGCCGCCTTCGGTGTCGGAAGGAAGCGATCGGCGCGGTGCCATCACGGATGGAATAGCACAATGTGCTAAAGTGCTTAAGGCATACCGGTTGCCGTGTGACGCTGACGTTCCGATATGGTTTGATGAGGTCGAAAAGTTGTTTTCATCTTTTCAAGTACCAGAACACAGCCGTGTACATTTGATCATGCCGGCGCTGGCCGAGCGGGTTCGTTATCTGTTGCGTGGCCTCAATGACGAGGAATGTACAGATTATGAGACTGTAAAGAAGGCAGTATTAGATGAACTTAAGCTCACGCCAGCTAAATACTTGGAGAGGTTTGAAAAGGCTTCTAAACGAAAGGAGGAAACTTGGGCTCAGTTCGCGTCCCGCGCTAGAACCTATTTGGCCTATTACCTTCAATCTCGAAATGCGAACACCAAAGAAGCTATGACGGAGCTTATGGTTGCTGACCGTATGAAAGCCAGTCTAAGCTCAGAAGCCCTTGAATATGTTCTTTTGCGGGAGGGCGAAGATTGGTTTAAGCCAGTGGAGGTGGCGAAAGTGCTCGAGACTTTCGAGCAAGCTAAAGGGAAAGGACGAGCAACTAAGCCAGCCGCAACAGCCTCATTGCCGCAGCACGCAAAACTAGCTGGCCCGCAGAGGACAAATTTAAGATGCCACGTGTGTCATATACAGGGTCACCTAGCCAGAGACTGCCCAAAAGCTTCAGATAAAGAACCGCAGGGGAAGCCACCGACTGTGCAAAAACAAAGGGTACAGAAGGTTGCTGTTGTAAGTGAAGAACCTCCACCAGAGCAAGAAAGGGTGCTAAGCGCTAGAGTACATGTCGTAGCTCAAAATGCTAGCTCGGGGAGGTCGAAGCTGGACCTAATCCCTCTCATGTGCGGGGATATAGCAACGGAGGCTGTGTTGGACACAGGTAGTGAGATAACGGTAGTCCGTAAAAGTATGTTACCCATCGATTTACAGGAGCCATCACGAACAGTAAGACTTGAGTCGGCATTCGGAAACACCATTCGAGCTAAGCTAGCTACGCTGCCCGTAGGCATGCATCGCCCGGGGGCTGTGATACAACCGCAGAGGATCGATCTGGTGTGCGCGGTTACCGACGAACTTGCAAACGGGGTTGACTGCCTGCTGTCAAAGGAAGATTGGGAACTGCTACGGGCGCAGGAAAAAGAGGAGTTTGGAGAGGAAAATATTCCGCGGGTAGCCAATTCCGTAGGGGTCCGATCAGTCGAAATATTCGATAACACTGAGCCAGACTGCAGTCTAAGTTGCGAAGAAACGACAGATGAAATCCCTAAATTGCAAGGGAATAGTTTGATGCAGGATGTCAATGGGGTGCCCAGTCAGCGGGAGCTAGAACTAGCCGAGAGTGTAGCTGAGTTGACAGGCACCGAGTGCCAGAGCAAATATGCTCTAGTTTACAATAGGAGGGCACGGACTAAAGAATTTAATGTCGGGGACCAAGTACTCCTCTTTGACACAGGTCGGGCAACCAAGATAGCTGCCATAGAAGGTCTTGTGCCACCTCACACAAAGAAAGAGTTGCGAAGTCTGTTGGGGCTTTGTGGGCATTATCGGGACTATGTCTCAAACTACGCCGACGTGGCGAGCCCGCTTACAGCTTTGACAAGGCGAGGGGTTCCTAATTCAATTCCATGGTCGGAAGCAGCGCAGTGCGCGTTTGAATGTCTGAAATTAGCTCTCTGTCAGGCTGTCGCCATGAACACGCCTGAGCCTCATCAGCCGTACTGGCTATTCACTGATGCGTCGGCGACGGCGGCCGGTGCCTGTTTAGCTCAAATGTCAGCGGACGGAAAAGAAAAGCCGATCGCTTTTGCTAACCATCGCTTTAACCCGACACAGGCGCGCTGGTCGACTATAGAGAGAGAAGCCTTTGCCATTATTTGGGCACTCAAGAAATTTGACTACTGGCTTTTCGGAGCAGTGGTGAATGTTGTCTCTGATCATAACCCACTGTCATATTTGACAACCAGCACCCCGCAGGGGGCCAAGTTAGCAAGATGGGCGCTTTCACTACAGCGCTGCAATGTAACGGTGCGTCACCGGAAAGGAACATGTAACGCCAATGCTGATGCATTGTCAAGGCTCTCGAATCGTTCATGGGAGCCAATCGAGTAAAGAGCAGAAACGAAAGGATAGACAGAAACAGCCATGCCAGCTGGGACAGGCGTGAATGTTCCCGTTCACCTGAAGAATGTGTGTGTGGGACAGTTCAGCCTTGGTGGAACTTTCTGTGGCTGCTGTCGTCTATGTGTGTGAGGGTTATAAGACTATGGACATACTATGTATATAACCTGCATATGTTACTTTACTGCTGTTGTGCCGTGCAGTGCGTTGGAGTGTTCCTGTACATACATGAGTGTTTCTTTTGCATGCTCACTGTCATGAATGTGTTGAGCTTTCGCCCTTTTTTTTGTCGCTGTGAGAAAATTCTTTTTCTCCGTGGTCCTTTCAGTTAATTTTCCTGTTCCTTACGGACTCCGCAGCACCCGTGTTGGGCAGCGTATGTCAATTTTCTTTGACGACGGAACCTTCAGAGCCTAAATCTTATGATACAGCGCCCTTTGGCTCTTGTAGTATAGCTGGGAACATTGTAAGCCCAGTATACTCTTTAGGAGGGACGTGTAAGGTCGCTCTGATTGTTCGGGTTCGTAAGTCTCACGAATCGGCCTCGTGCTTTGTGTATAGAGAGGGGGTTCACTTCCCCCCATGTCAGCGGGGCGACAGTTGCTGTGTTATGTGGAGTCACAGGCAACGCGCGGGGTTGGGTGACGCGTCGCGGCAGGTGCCAGGCGGGCGTGTGCCGATTCCTGGAAGTCAGTATTGTGCGCACGATGTTGGCAGTCCGCCGACGGGTCACACAGACCAGCTTTGAAACGAACCGCTGTACAAAAGGTATTGTGGGTCTGGCGCCCGAGTCCCTGACTAATTGGAGGCGCCGCCGAGGTTAAGAAGGACTTAGCAACTCTGACTCCGTGCCGCATGCAGTGAGCATGGACCTAATCCTCTACGCGTCCGGAACGTAATCGCCAGCCTTGTTGTTGGGTGCGACCAACGTTACTAGACTAGCTTCAGTTGTAAAACTCTCCGCCCGCGCGCTTACAGCCGGTGTCGCCACTTCTGTGACAGCCGCCAGATGGCAGCGCCGTTCCATCGGGCTCCACTGCAGACGCCTCGCCGCAGCCTTTAGCCCGTGCGGACGGGCAGTTTGCGCGTGTTTCACGCTCGCTGGCGTTCTCCCTTGTCCGAATTAGTGATACCATGAGAAAGCGGTATCCACCTACAGCAATAAGATTTATCGTGCCAGTTGGTTCATACTGTAATAAGGGTAAACTGCACGAAAGAAAGAAACGCATAGAGCGAAGCGCGGAAGCTGTGTTTTTTCCTGCCGTCTTAACGTTTCGCCCAGTTTAGGCTCAGAAGCCTGAACATTTGGCCAAAGTGTATGATTAGGATGATCTTCATCCCCACCGAGGCTTCTCGCCACGCCAAAGAAGCGCAACAAAAAGAAAGATGAGGTCAGTCTTTGAACACACAAGCCACACACACACACAAAAAAATATCATCTGCTCTTCCACTCCGTGAAGATGGTTAACCAGCGAAGCTGAAACGTGCGGCCCGTGTTTATCACTGGGTTAATCTAGAGGATTCATCAAAGTATTTCTGAATTATGCGGTAACACACACAATCGGCTGCGATTGAGAGAACGACGTCACTGACGATATGCCCGTAGTCCGCCGTTGTCGCTTGCGTTCGATGTCTCGAGTTTGCTCGGAGGCGTGATTAGCTGCTTTCGCCCGATTTGCGATTATTCAAAATTAAGTTTCTTCAGAAATTAAATCTATCCGTTACGTAAGACAATGAGTGGCTCATACTGCCTTAAGCAATGGCCCCTCCCACCGTAAACGCGGCCTCCCCATTACGATGACAGAAGTGAAATTCTACGCTGGAATGATGAACGGCAACGCAGCCAGCTGTGGAAGACGACGATGAACGTAGGAGTAGTGGCACGAGCGCGTGTGCCGGTCGGCACAAGGAATAGCCGAATTCATGGCCGTGGTGCTAGCATTACGCAAATTAGGACCGTCAATTACGTCAGCCGTGATAGTCACTGATTCTTTATCATTGTGCTCATCCCTTACTGCTTCTAGTTATTCTCGCGTGATGAGGACATTTCAATCATTGGCACCTGGTTACATGAGAAGCGTGCGTTTGATTTGGGTGCCCGGCCATAAAGGACTAATCATTAATGAAATTGCAGACTCTCTAGCCAAGGCATCGATAAGTGGCCCGATTCTTCCTTGCTGCCCTTTGACTACTTATGTAATTGCAGCTAGATTTCGCAGGAGTATCATTATACAGTCAGTATCAGGCTCCGAAATTACTAACTCTGTGGAGTACGGACATCTCCTGCACCCTTGGAACAGAGATTTTTGCCGAACACGGAAAATTGAAGTGTCCATCACGAAGCTGCGCTGCCGTATACCTGCATTGAACTTCTACCTCCACAGGTCTGGTCTGGTGCCCTCACCACTATGCTCATTCTGTGGCGAAGCGGAGACAATCGACCATTTCTTGTTGTCTTGCAGAAGTTTTTCTATTATAAGAAAACGACTACTCGAAATCCCGCTTCGCTCTATTGGTCTGACTTTATCAGTGCCTGTGATCCTATCTTTTGGAGCCTCCACTGTTGGGTTCAGCAACAGAAATGTTTGCTTGGCGATCCAAAATTACCTCATTGAAACTAATCGATTTCCTTGTTAGATTGATCGTTCTCCCTCCCAACCATAGCTTTCTTTTATTTCTTATCTTTTATTAATTATTATTATTATTATTATTATTATTATTGTTATCTTATACCCGGTTTTCATCTGATTATTTCTTTTTTCTCCAAACACAAAACGTTTACTTTTAAACTCACACGCCCAAATTGTTAACTCCCTTGTTATCATTATTATTTTAGGCACCTAATTAAACCGCCCGATTCTTGGCCAATCCCCCACTGTGGGTATGTGCCACGGCCACTCAGGACAACAACAACAACAACAGAATCGCTCTGTTCCACGCCGAGCGAAGCGTCGCATTGCTGGCGGCACAGAAAAAGCAGCGCGCCGAACTGTCGACATCGTTCCGATAGCCGCCTATGCAGCCAGGTGCGCAGCACGTCGGCATCGTCTGCTTATATTCTCAACAAACTCGGCGAAAGCTACAGTTTCGCGGATTACATGCTTGCTGAAATTCGCCTTCAGCAACGAACCACACAATACGCTGCACCGCGCGCTTAGTCCGGCCCGCCCGCGTAGCCGGCTAGTGAGGAAGTGAAGCCGGGCGCGACTGCAGCGCCACGAAGGCGCGGGCGGGTGGCGGTTCCGCGCAACGGCGCCGAGTTTTAAAACTGAAGCTAGTCTAGTAACGTTGGGTGCGACTGCCTGCGTGGTGTCTAAGACCAGCTTACCGTGCACGCTGTAGGAATGCGGTGCACACGTAAAGAGTGCATTCGCACGACGGCGTCTTGGAAACACGCACTCAAAGAACTTTGTCTTGTAGACAATAAGTTTGAAGGACAAGGAGGGTCATCCGTCTCCCAGACGGCCAAACTTTGAGTACAGCGGCACTTCGTGGTGCCGGTGCCCCTGCTTCCGAGACATTTGCAGCCTAGACGCCGTTGGGATTTGAAACGGTCTAGCGATAACTTGTTCGGGCCGGGCGTGTTTTGCTGAGCCCGTCACTAACTACGGAGAAATGAGAGGGCAACCGAGTTTTGGCGAAGAAGGAAAAGAGCTTTGTTTTCCAATATGTTTATTTTTAAGAGTAAGCCCATCCCTGTGGGTTGTGGCTTAACAAACGGTTGACTCTGATTGGCAACTGAACCTGTGGGACGGGCCAACGGCCCTACCGCCTTTTTTCTTTGTATATTTGGGCTATAAAAATCGGGACGACATGCTGTCCCTCAGACTTGGCTGAAATCAGGATTGCTGATAGATCAGTGAGCCTCCGTACTATGTACGTTAAAACGAGTCTGGGCTCTAACAGTCATTGAGACAGTCGAAGAGTGAGACCTTGTTCGTCAATTGTTGAAGTTTGTAATGTATTTGTTTTACCGGCCATGTATATAGAAAAGTTTGCCTATAAATGTTTCTTGTACATCTGACCTCATCGTTTCCTGCCTGCGTTTGATCATCAACTGCCGATCATCGTCCGAGAAGCTTCAAGTTCCAACGGTGAAGCGAGGACGGAGAACGAACGAAACTTTACTCCCGCCTTCCTCACTTGCGAGCGCTAGAGTTACTGTATATGCTACCAAAGGTACTTGGTAGCATATACAGTAATTCTAGCGTGGCCGTCATTGGAGAAGTATAGTTCGCGCTTGCTGCTGACGCTAGTGACAGCAGTACAAAAAACTTGGGTATAGAGACATACTACGACGCTTTCCTGAAGGTTGCCACACTTCCTTGTTTTGGTGCTGCGCCTACAGAGTCCTTTAGTCGAAACGTTGGCTCCGGCCCAAGGCATTCCTCATTGGACCACTATACTGGTCGCATGCCTATGGCGGGCTATATTTCTTTAATACTGATGCCTACACGGCCTTTGATGCGTTGCTAAAGCATGGATGGCAAGGATGTTCCACATCCGCCGTCAAGGCGGTGAGGTGTGGCGCTTGCTAACACTCCCAGGCTTAACACTCCCAGTTTAGATAAACATAAATACCCCAGAATTTCCATTAATTTCCATTAATTTATCATTTATTTAATTCAATCAATAAGTACATGTAGATTCCCCTATGCTGTCCTTGGCGTATTTATTTATTGTGTTCTTATGATATGACTAATAAAAATCGGGCCCTCGGTTTCCTTTCTTCTCGTTTTATACATTGCAGTAACGCAAGAACGCAGATGAGTGTTAAAGTAGAATGTACACAATTATTTGCGCCTCCACTGCACATCTTCTGAATGTATTAAACCGTTACTTACACAACAAAATCATAGTTATCGCAGTCATCGAGGTAATCCAAGTGACGAGTCATAACAGACACGAAAACAAGTGAACACAGGAAAATATATGGAAGGGACGTAAGGCTTCCTTCGTTATTCCGTGACGTTTTTCGTACTGGGATTGGTTGCACTTGAATGTCATCGACACCGCAAGAATAAGGCTCCAAAACATTAGTATGCTACATTCTGGAAGGAACAACTTTTTCGAGGACTGCTGTGCGGAACCTTGCTATTCTGTCGCTTCGCTGCTGGGAATCATCATTGCTCAGGTGAGCTCTTGGTCTCGCTGCCACGATGTTTTCTTTATTTAAAGAAACCTTAAGCAAATAACAGACTGTTAGATATAACGAGGTTTATTCATTTAAATCAAACAGTACAATAAGGAACGCAAAATTTATCTACAAGCTCGAAAGACCAAACAAAAGCGCGCGCTTAAGCCACCGGGGACGAGCAACTTATATCGTGGTCGTCAACGAAACACAGTGGCCTAGCTCTGACCTCCAGCTCTGGAGAGACCGCAGGTCTTCGTATAGCGACGCGAAGATGCAACACATCGTGGGGCCGATTAGACGATGAGGGAGATCAGAATTCCGATAACTTGTTCATTTTCGCATAGAAACGTCGAACTCCTGAGCCCCGCACCCTGCCCTATTATCACACGCCATGTCTAAAGCCACCGCACTTGCATTCGCTAGAGAGCGCACGGCGTACGAGAAGCACCTCTTCCTGCATGTGTGAGCACAGCTCACGCGTCATGATCGTTTCAAATATACGCACCACCTACGCATATGCGCTTTGTCGAATTGAATTGAATTCTGGGGTTTATGTGCCCAAACCACGACTTGATCATGAGGCACGCCGTAGTGCGGGACTGCGGAATAACTTTGACCACCAGGGGATTTTTAACGTGCCCCCAATAACTTGGCGCAAAGAGAGAGAGAGAGAAAAAAAAAACATCCCCGAGGACAAGAGAAGAAAACGGAGAAGAGTGCTACTAACAACTGAATATTTATTGCACATGGTTACCACATATATACCATCGTACAACAGGCCATTATTATTATTATTATTATTATTATTATTATTATTATTATTATTATTATTATTATTATTATTATCGCTACATATGCATGCCCACAGCACGTGGTGGCGAAGTTTTCCAGAGCAAGATGGCGCACAGAATGACGCGTGTGCCACAGGCACGTTGCCACACTGCGTGCCACCGATTTCGCAGCTATATCATACGCCCTCGTAAGCACACTCATTTTTTTTGTCAATTTGACTGCAATTCCTTAACATAGTCGCTTGTGGCTGCTCTCTGCGAGGCGACAACACATGCTGGCAGTTTCAGTGAAAGTTAGTGGGCCTGGGGCGACTTCTGCGCTTCTCCTGGAGCGATACTAGTCGTGTTTGTTTCGACAAGAACTGCTTCGATGAACAGTTTTGCCTAACCGCCGCCCCTGATTTGTGGGCTAGTGTATCGGCTGTTATACATATATATATATACACACACACACCACACGCCTATTCACTGCGTGCTTAGAAGAAGTATTCAAGCTATTAAACTGGGAAGGCTTAAGAGTAAAGATCGACGGTGAATACCTCAACAACCTTCGGTTTGCCGATGACATTGTTCTATTCAGCAACAACGCAGACGAGTTACAACAAATGATTGAAGACCTTAACAGGGAGAGTGTAAGAGTGGGGCTAAAGATTAATATGCAGAAGACAAAGATAATGATGATAAATAACCTGGCAACGGAACAACGTCAAATGTCTGATTGTGCTGAACTGGAATCTCTGAAAACAACTGTGTTAACTCAGACAGCAACAATACAAAAGCTAGAAGAAAACCAATATGAAAGGGAGCACTACAGCAGACGATGGAATCACGAGATTCACGATTTGCCAGAGGAAAGTAATGAAAGCTTAACGCAATCTGTCGTGCAAATGGCAGCAAAGCTGGAACTGTCTGGGTTTTCATCTGACGACATTGCGGACCGTACATCGCTTAAAAGTAAAAATCGGTGGTACATTTGTGGGCCTGTAGTTACATCTGTAATTTGGAAGGGAAAATGGTTTGAAGCGCGGGGAAAGCTGAAGCAACTATGTGAAGGTGTATCATTTCCAAAGATCTACTTCAATGATAACTTGACCAAAGTTAAGCGCGATCTCTTTTGGAAAGCCAGAACAAAGGCAAAGTAGGATGGTTATCGGTTTTGTTGGACGAAAGGAGGCAAGATATTCGTGAAAAAGAATGAAACAGTGTCTCTTATTCGAATCGGTAAACAAGCAGACCTGGAAACCATCGCTTAGCCAGCATGTCTTTTTTTTCTTTCAGCCAACTACCAGACTTCAGTTCATTTAAAACAAAATTTCAACGCCATTCTGATAAAGATTTCACTGTTGTGAGAGTTAAGATTCGAAGTCTGCGTAAATACTGGGGCGAATTTAAATTTCCGGCTGAGCCGGCAGCTGCCTTTGTTGACGTTTTTGTAATAACAGAAATCAATCTTTCCCAGGCTTGCCTTGATACATTTACTTTGCAAATTGCAGCGCTTTTCCACACATTTTGTTATACGAAGCTGGCGTCGTGGCGTAGGTATTGCTTTCCTTGTAAACAACAACTCTGAAGTTTCTTCTGCTGAGGCATCTTTTGTACATGCTGAATCCATGATGGTCAAAGTTTGTAAGAGGTCATTTTTTGTGCATATTTTATCGATTTATCGACCAGCCTCATGTAGCCTTTCACGGTTTCTTGTAGGGCTTGATGAAACTCTGCGGCAGTGGAGCTCAGTGGACCCATTATGCTTGATCGGAGACTTTATTATCAACATTTTATGTCCTGAAAAAATTACTGTTTGTGATTGTCTATCTACGTTGTCCGCTTATGGTGTGGAATGTACAATTGGAGCTCCTACTAGAGCGGTATTAGTTAATAATAGCCTAGTGCAATCCTGTTTAGATCACATAGCGGTCGGAGCTCCCAGCTGTTCATTTAGGTGATGTACTATTCTACAAATGTTGGCTGACCACTACTTAGTAGCATGTCGTCTTGTATTACCAAACGTGTCTGGAACGCCGTAGGTAGAAACTGCACCTGGACAGCACAAATGCCTTGTCCATATTGTTAATCAATCCAAGCTTGATAAGCCTTTCGTTTCGTTTGAATGTGCATCCTTAACCAAAGAAGATTCGTCGGGCAGAGTGTATGAAAGGTTCTGTCCGCAACTGAAAAAAATTGAATTACATTGTACACGGGTGATAGCTAAGCCGATAAGAAATGGTCACTGCTGGAGAACGCGAAAATCCTTGCTTCTATTTCCTATCGAAACACCTTGTGGAAACGCCGCAAAAGAAATCCGAGAAACCAAGCACTGAGATTAGAATACAAGTCGGCAAGAAATATAGAGTTGTTGCTCTTCTGTGTGGCGCCAACCACCGATACTTTCTTTATAAATTCCAACGATCTTCGAATAATGTAAGCAAAACTTGGTCTTCGGTAAATCATCTAGGAGAAGTGAGTTCCAGTAAACGGTCTGTTTTCAGTGCTTTTCAGCAACCTCCCACACCAGTAGCTGATGCTTTCAGCAGGCACTTCGTAAGAGCGTCCCAAAGAGCTGTCTCTCCATCCACAAACACTCGGTCGTTAGGGCAATCCGTATCTACGTCAGCTTTTCTTCCGAGAATTTCGAGGGGTGATCTAGAAGAAATTCTTTTCAGTGTCAGTCCTAATAAGCCCACTGAATTTTCAATGCGCTGTCAGATATTGCATAGACTGAATGGGTTTTTGGAAGGTGACGAAATTCCGGATTGCTTAAAAACTGCAGTTGTTTTACCACTACACAAGTCAAAAAAGAAAGATAATATTGAAAACTGTCGGCCAATTTCTATATTGCTGGTTATTGCTCAGGTCTTACAAAAGTTTCCTTTCCACATTATGTCTTCTTTTCTTAACAAATTTTCTATCCTGACTGATCTACAGTTTGGCTTTGTTTTAGGGCGTGTTACTGTGGCACTGCTTGAGGAATCTTCAGATGAACTGTTCTCAGCATTCGATCAGAATCTTTTCACGTGGGCGCTGTTCTTAGATGTAGCGAAAGCGTTTGACACCCTGAATGATCAAATCTTGTTAAGTAAACTGTATTTTGGGGGATTTCGTGGGTCTTCTTACAACATTCTCGAAGATTACTTGAGCAATAGATTTCAAATAGTCACTATCGATGATAAGGGCGTTTTTAGTTCTAAGCTGTCGCTGAAAGCTGGAATTCCTCAGGGGTCCATTTTATCGCCATTGTTTAACATATTCGTTAATGACTTTCCTTCGGCACTTTCCAAATTTTCCGTGTTCCAGTATGCTGACGACACTGTGTTACTGGCGAAACATCTTTCTTACAAAATGTCCACTGAAACGTTGCAATATGACGTGTACAGTGCAATTCTTGTGTTCACTAATATTGGAGTTGTTGTTAATTCCCCAAAAAACAGAACTTGCTTGTTTTCGCTCTCCACTCAAGGTTACTGTAACTAACATGCCTTTCTACTCACACGAGTCGAACTGCGAGTCTTGTAAATGAGGGCCAATTCCATACGTGGATTGTGTGAAATATCTCGGAATATATTTCGAGAGTAGCTTATCGTGGTAACATCACTTATCACTTATTTGGTCTAAACTGAGGTCAGTCGCTTGGCTGTTGTCTAATATCAAAAGATTTGCACTCTTGTCTGTAAAAAAGATTATTGTACATGCACTGGGTTAGAGCGTGTTGAGATACGGCATTACAGTCTTCGGATTCTGTTCAGATCATTGGAGATGCAGGGTAGACAGGATTATAAAAGATATTCTTAAAAATGTTGCCTACGATTCCCCAATAGTAACAGCTGCAAATAGCTTCCGTAAACTTGGTCTACCTAATTAACAATCATTGCTTATAGAAACAGTTGTCAAACATTTTTGGAATTCCGCATTCAAACAAAAAAGTGACGCCACAGTAGAACTTAGAAAACACGTCCGTTATGTGGTTCCTCGTTCAGCCACAGGGGTATGATGCAGCCAGATGCTTTGCATATGTGCCGGACATATTAAACAAGTTACCAGATGAAATCTTTAACGCGACATCGAAAATCGCGCTGAAAGAATTATTAAAGGCGCTATGTCGAAATTAACCTCCAGAACGTTTTTGCCTCACAATATTTACTTCTTCAATTTCCTTTGTTTTAACTGGACTAACCAAATGTTACATTGTTCTTTTCTATTTTTTTTGTCATTCATATTATTTCTTTATTCTACGTCTCATCAATTTATGTATTTCTTTTTCGGCATGTGTATCATATGCATAGGCAAGGTCCTACAAGCCAACTGAGGCTTAGACCGGCCTGTTTGTGTTGTTTTTCATTTTTGGTGGCAAAAAACATATTTATTATTTAAACGTATACATACATCACTAAGAGAAACAAAAGCGGGCTAACAATTGTCTCCTAAAAGTACAACCCCGCCCAGCCGCTTGCATAATATAAAGAAAATCTAAATAATATTCTAATGAGTTACACTTTACGGCACATGTTGCCACAGTCAGGGCTCGGGACATGCGCAACAATTATCGCCAATCCTAGTACTACAGATATCGGTCTTGAAAATAGCGGAGAAACGCAATGTCGTTCCAGTGCCAAGACTCACTCGCACGCGATGTGGGACATAGCCAGGTGGAACGCTAATGCTTTCCCAGACACATTTTGAGCACGGATATCGCTCAAAATTGCGCGAATCTATATCAGGGCTCTCACCATGTCGACAGTCTTCCAACACTGACCGGTTTCAATTCAGCTATCCCAACACTTGCCTTTTAATCTCATCAGTTTAAAGTTATTATATAGCTACATTGGTTCATTATTTAGTAAATTTTTATCACGCATTTACTGTCGTCAGCCACCGCTAGTAATGCATTGCCGGAAAAAAAGAAAGAATGCTACAGTGATCTCGAAATTTGAAAACTGGAAACTTTTAAACGACGTCTTGAAACAGTCACTCTTATACCATTCGAAACACACGGTATATATACACACGGCGTGTATAGACGCCTATAGACGCGTATTCAATTCAGTTCGATTCAATTCAATCCTCGTTATTTTTCTCCGCATCAGAGGATAACAAATTCAACCACCGCTGCAGTGGGACGCAGGCATTTCCCCCGGGACCGAGCTCGAGCATTCGAACAAGGGCCGGCGCACTTACTCGTAAGCGCCACTCACTCACTCACTCGCACTCATTTCTCACTCGAGAGGCACGTGACCGTGAGCGCGAATGAGAGTACACTAATTTTGCGGGAGGCCATTTTTCTCAACGCGGCGCGAGGCTCGACGCAGGTTGTTGTCCCACGTGGGCGCGCGCGCGTCTGGAACCCGTCACCGCTTCCCGGCCCTCGGATTGCCCAATGTCCTCAGAGTGGCGGCCCGGCCCGCTCGCTACAACGCGACGACCGAGGGGGGCATTCGGTCGCGCACCCGGTCCGTCGCAGCGGGAATCATTTCCGACGCCGACGCGTTCGATGCTAATTATTAGCAGGAGGCGTCCGTCGCTTATCGCTGGGAAGGCATGCAGTAATAAGTGCCAGGTGTGGAGGGTCGATCCGCGATGCCATCGCGACACCGTGGAAGTGGCGGCGCGAGGTGGCCGAACGTTTTCCCGGAGCAAGATGGCGCACCGACTGACGCGTCTGCAACAGGCGCGTTGCCACACTGCGTGCCGCCGGTTTCGTGGATATACGTACGTTGTACGCCGTCGTAAGCGCACTCACTGTTTTTTCTTTTTTACAATTTGACTGCGATTCCCTGAGCATGTGCGTGAGAATATCTGCTACGTCGTTGGTTTGACGCGGATGCGCGTGCTTAACCAGAGTGCGCTATACTTAATTCATCTATACTTAATTGTATCTTGCTATTCTAAACTCTATCTATGTCTATATATATGCTAATCTATACTATTCTATTCTAATTCTATTCTAATCTATACTAATCTATACTAAACTGCATCTCAACAAGTATTTTATTTAAGACAACGTAAGTCAATGTAAACACAACCGCCTCTTTTGGAACGGCTTCTGTTCATTTGGCGGCCTGTTCATTTAGATACCGCATGCACTGCCGAACGAAGCTCGCGAGACCGACAGAGCCTGCATGTGCTCAGTGCACAGCTGCCCGCTTCTTTGGAAGCCCCGGGATTATTACGTCAGAGCACTAAGTACAATGCGTCGACGAGGAAGAGGAAGTGAACGATTAAGTTCTTACTCCACGTCCAGTAGCGCCGACAAAGGTGTCACTGATAATGAACGAGGGAACAGGAAGTGCAGGAGGCGGTGACGGTGGTTGCGCATTCAGTCAACGAGAGAGCCGGGATATGTTGACGACGATGAGTGCGGCAGAATATGCACGCCCACGATACAGCGAAGAATTTTATGTTGGTAGCTACTTCCGCGCATGTGCTCAATAAAAGACTATATTTATCAATCGATACGCAATACAGTGTGTTGGCTAGTCGGTCACGGCTCGGGACCCAGTTCTAGCCTATACAAGGCCGTCGACCCCACGGATTCTAGAGCACTTTGCAGTAACCCCGTCGCACGGGCTGCACAACGCAGAGGGCCCACTCAGTCAAATGAAATTTGTTGGAATGGCTGCAGCTCAAGGGTGCCGTTGTGTCTTGAATACAGAAGCAGCGGGCCACGAGGGAGAATAATATTCTTTCTCGAGTATAGTGCATTCGGGATATTCGGGTAGCCGCCTCTAAGGTGGCCTACCTTCCCGTCTTTCCACGTTTAAGTACAAAAAAAAGTAAAGAAAAGGAAGAAGAAGAAGATTAAGAGCATAACATGGAGATAAGACAGCGTGCGCATGAACGACTTTAGGAAAAAGGAGGCGAGAGCGAAGGGGTAAGACAGCGATGAAAAAAAAAAAAACAGAAGATGAAACGCAAGTATAGTTGTCCCGACTGACCTTTCTGGATTATCTTCTCTCGACCGATGACCGTCTCAAGCACTGGACTCTGATGTCAGTGCTAATGACGGTATGGTTGACACTGTTTGCGTGCTGGCCGTGTCTTGCGATAGCGTGCCTAGTGCGTGTTACGATTTTTTCTGCATTTCTTTTCGTTTTTGTCTTCATTATTCTTACCCGGGTACAGTGTATTTGGGATATCGGAATAGTGGGACCTAAAGAGGCCTATCTTTCTTCTACATTATATATATATATATATATATATATACTGCAAACAAATGCAAACACCAAATCAGGCGGATGTCCAGTGTGAGACACCTAAGCAGGGATATATCCCGAGAGCAAAGGCGACGTGTGATGCTTGCCGAGGCAGCAATGGCGATCACAGATGCATGCCCACGGAAGTACGACTGTTTTATCCTCTTTACACTGTGGCTACACCTTCTTTTTTATATTAAAGGGCAGATATCGCGGCCGCGTTGTGCTAGTAGATCGACACTTGAAAATAGTTGTGTAGGCTCTCCAGTGTAATGGGTGACCGTCCAATCATATTGAGCTGTGCTCTCGGGGCTGGTGTTCGTAGAGACATTCTTTGTGCGCTTGTGTTAGTGTGTGTATCGGAATTATTGATATTTTCTTGCTTTTCCTTCTTTTATTGTTGCTTGAGTAACGAATTTTGGATTTTGGGATAGCTGGTTCTAAACAAGCCTACATTCCCATGTTACATGAGAAATAAAATAAAAAGTACTACATATATCTAGCACAGTTTAGGATTCTATTTATTTATTTATTTATTTATTTATTTATTTATTTATTACGCACTGTGGACTGAAGGTCTAGGCAGGGTGGGCAATACCAAAGAAAAGAAAAAAAAATATCAGTGAAGAACAAAACGAACAACAGCAATGTAGCGCAATAATTTTAACTCGCAAGTCTGATCATCTACTTCAATGAGTTAATTCCGTTCATGTGGTTCTTAGGGGGAAAAAAGAGGAAAAACTTGAACAAGTTTCTGCGGGGAGAATATGCCGTTAGTTCCGGAGGACTCGCCAAAAATGGGCACACATTATAGTGGCAACCGAACGGCTAAATCAAATAAATTAAGTGAAAGAAAATTCGTTTAATATAATCCGCTGTCCCATTAAGAGGTCGGTGTGCTTTATGTATAATATATGTGAGCCGACA